>NC_041215.1:52298545-52351036 GCF_002837175.3 Physeter macrocephalus
AGATCAGCTGTTAACCTTATGGGGATTCCCTTGTATGCTATTTGTTGCTTTTCCCTTGCTGCTTTTAATATTTTTTCTTTGTATTTAATTTTTGATAGTTTGATTAATATGTGTCTTGGCATGTTTCTCCTTGGATTTATCCTGTATGGGACTCTCTGCTTTTCCTGGACTAGATTGACTCTTTCCTTTCCCATGTTAGGGATGTTTTCAACTATAATCTCTTCAAGTATTTTCTCAGACCCTTTCTTTTCTCTTCTTCTTCTGGGACCCCTATAATTTGAGTGTTGGTGTGTTTAATGTCCCAGTGGTCTCTGAGACTGTCCTCAATTCTTTTCATTCTTTTTTCTTTATTCTGCTCTGCAGTAGTTCTTTCCACTATTTTATCTTCCACGTGACTTATCCATTCTTCTGCCTCAGTTATTCTGCTATTGATTCGAGGAAAAATCTTCTCTTTCTTTTCTCAGTCAAGATTCTTTCATTGATTGTGTTGTTCATCATTATTTGTTTGCTCTTTAGTTCTTCTAGGTCCTTGTTAAATGTTTCTTGTATTTTCTCCATTCTATTTCCAAGATTTTGGATCATCTTTTCTCTCATTTTTCTGAATTCTTTTTCAGGTAGACTGCCTATTTCCTCTTCATTTGTTTGGTCTGGTGAGTTTTTACCTTGCTCCTTCATCTGCTGCATATTTCTCTGTCTTTTCATTTTGTTTAACTTACTGGGTTTGGGATCTCATTTTCGCAGGCTGCACGTTCATAGTTCCCTTGTTTTTGGTGTCTTCCCACTGTGCGTGAGGTTGGTTCAGTGGCTTGTGTAGGCTTCCTGGTGGAGGAGAGTGTTGCCTGTGTTCTGGTGTCTGGGGCTGGATCTTGTCTTTCTGGTGCACATGTCCACATCCAGTGGTGTGTTTTCAGGTGTCTGTGATATAAGTATGATTTTAGGCAGCCTCCCTGCTAATGAGTGGTTTGGTGTTCCTGTCTTGGTAGTTGTTTGCCATGGGGTGTCCAGCACTGGAATTTGGCGGCCATTGGGTGGAGCTGGTATTAGCGTTGAAATGGGCATCTCTCTCGATGATTGATATTACATGGGCCCAGGAGGTCTCTGGTGGTCCAATGTCCTGAACTCTATTCTCGCACCTCAGAGACTCAGGCCTGACACCAGGCTGGAGCACCAAGGCCCTGTCAGCCACATGGCTCAGAAGAAAAGGGAGAAAAAAAGAAAAAAAAATTTTTTAAATAATAATAAATAAAAAAGTAAAGGAATTAGTTAAATAAAAAAATAAAATAAAAAGAGAGCATGAAAACCAATAAACAGATCCACCAATGATAACAAGGGCTAAACACTAAGATAAACATAAACATCAGAAACAAATCAGTGGCAGACAGCAAACCCCAAGTCTACAGTTGCTTCCGAAGTTCACAGCCACAATTTTGTGACGATTCATTGTCTGTTTATGTATTCCACAAATGCAGGTACATCAAGTTGATTGTGGAGATGTAATCCGCTGCTTCTGAGACTGCATGGAAAAATTTCCCTTTCTCTTTTTTGTTCGCACAGCTCCTGGGGTTCAGCTTTGGTTTTGGCCCCACCTCCACGTATAGGTCACACTCAGGCATCTATTCCCCACCCGGACAGGAAGGGGTTAAAGCTAAAGGTTAAGGATGGGTATGGTAGTTATAATTGGAATGCAGGGTGAGCCTGCAGTGGCAGAGGCCAGCGTGACACTGCAACAGCCTGGGGTGTGCTGTGTATTCTCCTGGGGAAGTTGTCCCTGGATCACGGGACCCTGGCAATGGCGCGCTGCACAGGCTCCTGAAGGGGGTGTGGATAGTGACCTGTGCTTGCACACAGGCTTCTTGGTGGCTGCAGCAGCAGCATTAGCATTTCATGCCTGTCTGTCTCTGGAGTCGAGCTGATAGCCGTGGCTCGTGCCTGTCTCTGAAGCTTGTTTAGGTGGTGCTCTGAATCCCCTCTCCTTGCACACACTCAAGGCTGTATTCACAGAGCCAACCCCAATCCTCTCCCTGGGATCTGACCTCCGAAGCCCGAGCCTCAGCTCCCAGCCTCTGCCTGTCCCGGTGGGTGAGCAGACAAGCCTCTCGGGCTGGTGAGTGCTGGTCAGCACCGATCCTCCATGCGGGAATCTCTCCCCTTTGCCCTCCGCACCCCTGTTACTGTGCTCTCCTCCGTGGCTCTGAAACTTCCCCCTCCACCACCCACAGTCTCCGCCTGCGAAGGGGCTTCTAGTGTGTGGAAACCTTTCCTCCTCACAGCTCCCTCCCACTGGTGCAGGTCCCATCCCTATTCTTTTGTCTCTGTTTTTTCTTTTGCTCTACCCAGGTACGCAGGGAGTTTCTTGCCTTTTGGGAGGTCTGAGGTCTTCTGCCAGCGTTCAGTAGCTGTTCTGTAGGAGTTCCACATGTAGCTGTATTTTCAATGTATTTGTGGGGAGAAAGGTGATCTGCACGTCTTAATCCTCCACCATCTTGAAGGTCCCCCTAAATTCTTTGAATAGGTAATTTATTTCTTAGATCAAAATCAGCCCTTTTCATCCAGTTAAAATTCTGCTTTTTTCAATACTCTGAGGATAGAATTCTTCACGTCCTACTGAGAACATTGTGTGCATTGTTTTCTTTCATGTAGCCTTAAGTCAGTTGACTTGTAATAGGACTTGCCCCTTTGGTGTCTACTTCCTTTCTTTCTAATTAAGAATAAACTGTTATGGATCTGAGATAAACTGTGCTTCAAGTATAGTCTTTTAGATTATGTTCAAAATCTGTTTGTGGCATTTAAAAATTCTCAGTGAGCTTGTTGCCATTCTAATGTTACTTCAAGAAAAACTTGTCCACCAAAACCCACAGCTGCTCAGGGACAAAATCCAGAGTCCGCAAGTGACTTTCTATGGTGTGGCAGTCAAGTAATCCAGTAGGTGCTCAAAACTTCAAACCAATACCTAGTAGAGTGCTGTCCATTTCTGTGGTTCCTTAAAATACTAAGGAACTATGTATATACTCATGAGGATATATTTTGCATCTGTTTTGTTCATGAGTGTGTATATTCTAACACATGCTCATAGTAGGTTACAATAAATATATGTTAACAAACGGAGTGATAGCACTTTCTTTATCAGTGACTTTCAATCAGTTATACATTAGAATCATTTGGGAAGCCTTTGAAACCGGTGATGGCTGAGCCCACCCAGAACAAGGGAAAACAGAAATTCTGGGGGTGTGACCAGGTATTGGTATTTTTCAAAAACTTCTTGTCAATTCTTACTTGAAGGCAGGATTGAAAATAGCTGTATTAAATGATCCTGTTTTTATTTCCAAAATCTAATATCTCCCTCAAGGTCTCATAAACCACTTTTCCGTACATTTGATAAAGGGTGCTAAGATTTGGTATTCCCAAAATCATAGCCTTTACATTTATACCTTAGAACTTTCAGACAAGCTTTTTTTGTTTTTTGTTTTTTTTCTGGCAGTTAGATGAACTAAACAATATAAGTATTCTGTTTAAAAATTATGAAACAGAGAGGGACCTTCCAGATGGTGGAAGAGTAAGAAGTGGAGATCACCTTCCTCCCCACAAATACATAAGAAATACATCTACATGTGGAACAACTCCTACAGAATAGCTACTGAACGCTGGCAGAAGACCTCAGACTTCCCCAAATGCAAGAAACTCCCCTTGTACCTGGGTAGGGCAAAAGAAAAAAGCAAAAACAGAGACAAAAGAATAGGGACAGGACCTGCACCACTGGGAGGGAGCTGTGGAGGAAACGTTTCCACACACTAGGAAGCCCCTTCACTGGCGGAGACGGGGTGGTGGGGGTGAAGCTTCGGATCAACGGAGGACAGCATAAAAACAGGGGTGCAGAGGGCAAAGTGGAGAGATACACGCACAGAAGATTGGTGCCAACCACCACTCACCAGCCCAAGAGGCTTGTCTGGTCACCTGCTGGGGCAGGTGGAGGCTGGGAGCGGAGGCTCAGGCTTCGGAGGTCAGATCCCAGAGAGAGGATTGGCGTTGGCTGCGTGAACACAGCCTGAAGGGGGCTAGTGCGCCACAGCTAGCCGGGAGGGAGTCCAGAAAAATATCTGGACCAGGCTAAGAGGCAAGAGACCATTGTTTCAGGGTGCGTGAGGAGAGGGGATTCAGAGCACCACCTAAACGAGCTCCAGAGACGGGTGTTAGCCACGGCTACCAGTGCGGACACCAGAGACGGGCATGAAATGCTAATTCTGCTGCTGCTACCAAGAAGCCTGTGTGCAAGCACAGGTCACTATCCACACCTCCCCTCACGGGATCCTGTGCAGGCTGCTACTGCCAGGGTCCTGTGATCCAGGGACAACTTCCCCAGGAGAACACATGGCGCGCCTCAGGCTGGTGCAATGTCACGCTGGCCTCTGCCACCATAGGCTCATCCTGCCTTCCGTACACCTCCCTCCCCCTGTCCTGAGTGAGGCAGAGCCCCTTAATCAGCTGCTCCTTTAACCCTATCCTGTCTGAGAGAAGAAGAGATGCCCTCAGGCGACCTACATGCAGAGGCGGGGCCAAATCCAAAGCTAAACCCCAGGAGCTGTGGGAACAAAGAAGAGAAAGGGAAACCTCTCCCAACAGGCTCAGGAGCAGTAGATTAAATCTCCACAATCAACTTGATGTATGCTGCATCTGTGGAATACCTGAATAGACAACGAATTATCCCAAAATTCAGGCAGTGAACTTTGGGAACTACGATATATATATATATATATATATTTTTTTTTTTCCATTTTCTCTTTTTGTGGCTGTGTATCTGTATGTGTCTTTGTGTGATTTTGTCTGTATAGCTTTGCTTTTACCATTTTTCCTAGGGTTCTCTTTGTCCCTTTTTTGGGTTTTTTTTTTTTTTTTTTAGTATAGTTTTTAGCACTTGTTATCATTGGTGGATTTGTTTTTTGGTTTGGTTGCTTTCTTCTTTCTCTCTTTCTTTTTTTTATTACTTTATTTTATTTTTAATAATTATGTTTTATTTTAATAACTTTATTTTACTTTATATTTTCTTTCATTCTTTCTTTTTTTTCTCCCTTTTATTTTGACCCATGTGGCTGCAGGGTCTGGGTGCTCTAGCTGGGGGTCAGGCCTGTGCCTCTGAGGTGGGAGAGCCGAGTTTAGGGCATTGGTCCACCAGAGACCTCCTGGATCCACATAATATCAAACAGCGAAAGCTCTCCCAGAGACCTCCATCTCAATGCTAACAGCCAGCTCCACTCAAGGACCAGCAAGCTTCAGTACTGGACACCCTATACCAAACAACTAGCAAGACAGGAACACAACACCACCATTAGCAGAGAGGCTGCCTAAAATTTAATAAGGCCACAGACACTCCAAAACACACCACCAGACGTGGTCCTACCAACCAGAAAGACAAGATCCAGCCTCATCCACCAGAACACAGGCACTAGTCCCCTCCACCAGGAAGCCTACACAACCCACTGAACAAACCTTAGCCACTGAGGGAAGATACCAAAAACAACAGGAACTATGAACCTGCAGCCTGTGAAAAGGAGACCCCAAACATAGTAAGTTAACAAAAATGAGAAGACAGAGTAATACACAGAAGATGAAGGATCAAGGTAAAAACCCACCAGACCAAACAAATGAAGAAGAAATAGGCAGTCAACCTGAAAAAGAATTCAGAGTAATGATAGTAAAGATGATCCAAAATCTTGGAAATAGAATGGAGAAAATACAAGAAACGTTTAACGAGGACCTAGAAGAACTAAAGAGCAAACAAACAATAATGAACAGCACTATCAATGAAGTTAAAAATTCTCTAGATGGGATCAATAGCAGAATAACTGAGGCAGAAGAATGGATAAGTCACCTGGAAGAAAAAATAGTGGAAAGAACTACCACAGAGCAGAATAAAGAAAAAAGAATGAAAAGAATTGAGGACAATCTCAGAGACCACTGGGAAACATTAAATGCACCAACACTCAAATCATAGGAGTCCCAGAAGAAGAAGAGAAAAGAAAGGGTCTGAGAAAATACTCTAAGAGATTATAGTTGAAAACATCCCTAACATGGGAAAGGGAAGAGTCAATCTAGTCCAGGAAAAGCAGAGAGTCCCATACAGGATAAATCCAAGGATAAACATGCCAAGACACATATTAATCAAACTATCAAAAATTAAATACAAAGAAAAAATATGAAAAGCAGCAAAGGAAAAACAACAAATAACATGCAAGGGAACCCCATAAGGTTAACAGCTGATCTTTCAGAGGAAACTCTGTAAGCCAGAAGGGAGTGGCAGGACATATTTAAAGTGATGAAAGGGAAAAACCTACAACCAAGGTTACTCTACCTAGCAAGGGTCTCATTCAGATTCGATGGAGAAATTAAAACTTTTACAGACAAGGAAAAGCTAAGAGAATTCAGCACCACCAAACCAGCTTGACAACTAATGCTAAAGAAACTTCTCTAGGTAGGAAACACAAGAGAAGGAATAGACCTACAATAACAACCCAAAACAATTAAGAAAATGGTAATAGGAACATACATATCGATAATTACCTTAAATGTAAATGCATTAAATACTCCAACCAAAAGACATAGACTGGCTGAATGGATACAAAAACAACACCTGTACATATGCTGTCTACAAGAGACTCACTTCAGACCCAGGGACACATACAGACTTAAAGTGTGGGGATGGAAAAAGGTTTTCCATGTAAATGGAAATCAAAAGAACGCTGGATTAGCAATTCTCATGTCAGACAAAATAGACTTTAAAACAAAGCCTATTACAAGAGACAAATATGGACACTAAATAATGATCAAGGGATCAATCCAAGAGGAAGATATAACAATTGTAAATATGTATGCACCCAACATAGGAGCACATCAATACATAAGGCAAATATTAACAGCCATAAAAGGGGAAATCGAAGGTAACACAATAATAGTAGGGAACTTTCACACCCCACCTTCACCAAGGGACAGATTATCCAGAATGAAAGTAAATAAGGAAACAGAAGCATTAAATGACACATTAAACAAGATGGACTTAATTGATATTTAAAGGACATTCCATCCAAAAACAACAGAAAATACTTTCTTCTCAAGTGCTCATGGACATTCTCCAGGATAGACCATATCTTGGGTTACAAATCAAGCATTGGTAAATTTAAGAAAATTGAAATCATATCAAGTATCTTTTCTGACCACAATGCTATGAGACTACATATCAATTACAGGAATAAAAATCTGTAAAAAATTCAAACACATGGAGGCTAAACAATACACTACTAAATAACCAACACATCACTGAAGAAATCAAAGGGGATATCAAAAACTACCTAGAAACAAATGACAATGAAAACACGATGACCCAAAACCTTTGGTATGCAGCAAAACCAGTGCTCAGAGGGAAGTTTATAGCAATAAATTCCTACCTCAAGCAACAAGAAACATCTCAGATAAACAACCTACCCTTACACCTAAAGCAATTAGAGAAAGAAGTACAAACCCCCCCAAAGTTAGCAGAAGGAAAGAAATCATAAAGATCAGATCTGAAATAAATGAAAAAGAAATGAAAGAAACAATAGCGAAGATCAATAAAACTAGAGGCTGTTTCTTTGAGGAGATAAACAAAATTGATAAACCATTAGCCAGACTTATCAAGAAAAAAAGAGAGAAGACTCAAATCAATAGAATTAGAAATGAAAAGGGAGAAGTAACAACTGACACTGCAGAAATACAAAGGATCATGAGATTACTACAAGCAACCATATGCCGATAAAATGGACAACCTGGAAGAAATGGACAAATTCTTCAAAAATCACAACGTTCCGAGACTGAACCAGGAAGAAATAGAAAATATAAACAGACCAATCACAAGCACTGAAATTGAGACTGTGATTAAAAATCTTCCAACAAACAAAAGCCCCAGACTACATGGATTGACAGGTGAATTCTATCAAACATTTAGAGAAGAGCTAACACCTATTCTTCTCAACCTCTGCCAAAATATAGCAGAGGGAGGAACCCTCCCAAACTCATTCTATGAGGCCACCATCACCCTGATACCAAAACCAGACAAAGATGTCATGAAGAAAGAGAACTACACGCCAATATCACTTACGAACAAATGCAAAAATCCTCAACAAAATACTAGCACACAGAATTCAACAGCACATTAAAATGACCATACACCATGATCAAGTGGGGTTTATCCCAGGAATGCAAGGATTCTTCAATATATGCAAATCAATCAATGTGATACACCATATTAAAAAATGGATGGATAAAAACCATATGATCATCTCAATAGATGCAGAAAAAGCTTTAGACAAAATTCAACACCATTTATGATAAAAACCATCCAGAAAGTAGGCATAAAGGGAACTTATCTCAACATGATAAAGGCCATATATGACTAACCCACAGCCAACATTGTTCTCATTGGTGAGAAATTGAAACCATTTCCTCTAAGATCAGGAACAAGAGAAGTTTGTCCACTCTCACCACTGTTATTCAACATAGTCTTGGAAGTTTTAGCCACCGCATTCAGAGAAGAAAAAGAAAGAAAACTAATCCAAATTGGAAAAGAAATCCAGCTGTCACTATTTGCAGATGACATGATACTATACATAGAGAATCCTAAAGATGCCAGAAAACTACTAGAGCTAATCAATGAATTTGGTAAAGTAGCAGGATACAAAATCAGTGCACAGAAATCTCTTGCATTCCTATACACTAAGGATGAAAAATCTGATAGAAATTAAGGAAACACTCCCATTTACCACTGCAACAAAAAGAATCAAATACCTAGGAATAAACCTACCCAAGGAGAAAAAAGACCTGTATGCAGAAAACTGTAAGACAGTGATAAAAGAAATTAAAGACAATAGAAACAGATGGAGAGATATACCATGTTCTTGGTTTGGAAGAATCAACATTGTGAAAATGACTCTACTACCCAAAGCAATCTACATATTCAATGCAATCCCTATCAAATTACCAATGGCATTTTTCACAGAACTAGAACAAAAATTTTCACAATTTGTACGGAAACACAAAAGACCCCTAATAGTCAAAACAATCTTGAGAAAGAAAAATGGAGCTGGAGGAATCGGGCTCCCTTTCTCAGACTATACTACAAAGCTACATTAATGAAGACAGTATGGTGCTGGCACAGAAACAGAAATATAGGTCAATGGAACAGGAGAGAAAGCTCAGAGATAAACCCACGCACATATGGTCACCTTATTTTTGATAAAGGAGGCAACAATATGCAATGGAGAAAAGACAGCCTCTTCAATAAGTGGTTCAGGGAAAACGGGACAGCTACTTGTAAAGGAATGAAATTAGAACACTCCCTAACACCATACACAAAAATAAACTCAAAATGGATTAAAGACCTAAATGTTAGGCCAGACACAATAAAACTCTTGAGGAAAAGATAAGCAGAACACTCTATGACATAAATAACAGCAAGATCCTTTTTGACCCACCTATTGCTAATCATTAGAAAAAAGCGAATCAAAACTACAATGAGGTATCGCCTCACTCCAGTCAGAATGGCCATCATCAAAAAATGTACAAACAATACATGCTGGTTAGGGTGTGGAGAAAAGGGAACCCTCTTGCACTGTTGGTGAGAATGTAAATTGATACAGCGACTATGGAGAATAGTATGGAGGTTTATTAAAATACTAAAAACAGAACAACCATACAACCCAGCAGTCCCACTATTGGGCATATACCCTGAGCAAACTATAATTCAAAAATAGTCATGTAGCACAATGTTTATTGCAGCTCTATTTACAATAGCCAGGACATGGAAGCAACCTAAGTGTCCATCGACAGATTAATGGATTAAGAAGATGTGGTACATATATAGAATGGAATAATTCTCAGCCGTAAAATGAAATGAAATTGAGTTATTTGTAATGAGGTGGATGGACCTAAAGTCTGTCATACAGAGTGAAGTAAGTCAGAAAGAGAAAAACAAATACCATATGCTAACATGTATGTATGGAATCTAAAAAAAAAAAAAAAAAAGTTTCTGAAGAACCTAGGGGCAGTACAGGAATAAAGACTCAGACATAGAGAATGGACTTGAGGACAAGGGGAGGGGGAAGCCTAAGCTGGGATGAAGTGAGAGAGTGGTATGGACTTATATATACTACCAAATGTAAAATAGATAGCTAGTGGGAAGCAGCCACATAGCACAGGGAGGTCACCTTGGTGCCTTGTGACCACCTAGAGGGGTGGGATAGGGAGGGTGGGAGGGAGATACAAGAGGGAGGAGATATGGGGATATATGTATATGTATAGTTGATTCACTTTGTTATAAAGCAGAAACTAACACACCATCGTAAAGCAATTATACTCCAATAAAGCTGTTAAAAAATTATGAAACAGACATTTATGTTTGGATTGCTATTCAGTGATTGCATTCTTGAGAGTTTTAACTAATAATTAAAGCAGACCTTAAGATTATTTGTATTTTAATTTTAAACTAAATATGTTGAAGTGCATTGGTTCTATTCAAAATTCTTCATGAGGGCCAGTTTTTTTTTCCTATTTTGTTTACTGATATATCCCATCTGTCAAAAATACTACCTGGCCAAAAGCAGTTTCTCAATAAATATTTGTTGAATAAATGACCGAATGAGGGAATGAATGAATAAGGGAATGAATGAATAAGTGACTGAATGAATGAATAATATTTCCACCATTCTTAGAAATCCATGCTTAATCTGAGTTCACAGAGCTAGAAATCACACATTTAAGAACATAGGGCAGATTTTCCTTCAGAGAATTTTCAACTGGCCAGTAAAGTATTTTAAAATAAACTGTATTATAAATATATTTAGGTTGAGCATGCTCTCTCTAATTCATATAGACTTCATTTCTTATTACTTATTTTGATTCTTGCAAGCGTATTTTTTATTTAGACTTTGCAGACACTTGAATACGTAACCACTCTACCAAGTGTTTTTCAATTTTTTGGTCCTTGAATCAGAAATGCCAGTATTACCTGGGACCTTGTTAAAAATGTAAATGCTCAGGTAACCTATGGGTTACCAAGTTACTACAGGTGATTATAATACCCTCTAAAGTTTAAGAACAACTATTGATATTAGGAAGGCATTATCTGGTAACCTCTTCTCAGTTAAGGCATACCTTAGAACAACAGCAAGAGACACAAACACAGCGGAAGTATAACAGATTCCTATGCCCCATCCCAGATATTCCTACAGAGCCAGAATCTATGGGATCAGGTACCAGAAATCTGGATTATTAATTAGTCTTTCCCACCCTGCCCCCCAGAACAACTATTTTTTTTTTTTTTTGTATGCGGGCCTCTCACTGTTGTGGCCTCTCCCGTTGTGGAGCACAGGCTCCGGACGCACAGGCTCAGCGGCCATGGCTCACAGGCCCAGCCACTCCGCGGCATGTGGGATCTTCCTGGACCGGGGCACGAACTCGTGTCCCCTGCATCGGCAGGCGGATTCTCAACCACTACACCACCAGGGAAGCCCGAAGAACAACTATTTTGAAGTTAGGCTAACAGGGTCCAAAGATTGGTATTGAGAGACCCTTGGGCTAGGTGACCTCACCTCTGCAAAGCTGTCCAGTTACCTTTCATGCTATGTCAATGACAGAAGCTTTGAACATGAGGGGTCAAACCAGAGCATTGAACACTGTAGTACTTTCATCACTATGAATATTGACTCCTGTCTCCTTTTCTTCATTTTATGTAAACCTCAGGTTCTCTTTCTGCCTTTTGCTAACTTTCAATCTTGGCAATAATTCTTATACTGGTGAGCAGTGTTCCTGGATCTATCCTAATAGAAACCAACTAACATGTCACTCACTTGTGATGGTACTACAGGATCCCTCAGGAGTACAGTATTATGGAGACTCTCACACCCCTTTTTTTCTGGTCTCCATTTCCATTCTATACTTGTGCAATGAATCTGCTTAGCATTATAGTTACTACTTTTACTTTTCCATTGAAAAGTTGCTGATTAATTTAATTAATCATTTTGGTGATGGATTTCTTCTTTAAACTGATCCCAAGCCACCTTTCTACTCATGACTCTAATTATTATACAAATACCTAAATCTTCTGTGTCACACAGTATAACTCTAAGTAAGTTCTTCCACCACCTTTGCATATAGCTGCACGTTACTTATCTCTTGTGGCCCAAGTTGAACTACACCTCTTATGGAGACTGTATACACTGTCCGGAGAAGGCTGTGACATTATTCTCGTTTCCCCAGTAGTCATTCCTGAAAGAGCCCAAGTGGTGTTTGTATTAGAAATAAAATGCAAAGAATGGCTATACAAGAATCACTGCAAAGATTATCATAAAGCCATCCATAAATACATCATTGATGTATGTTTTTCCTCAAAGAATGAAGATTCAAATAAAGCTATTACTTGCCTTAATAATAATGCCCAATTAATAAAATGCAAAGGAACCAAACCCCCATACCACAGTTTTTATATTCAAAATAGAATTGGTCTTCCCATTAAAATATCATATTTGACTTACTACTGCAAACAGCAGTAATAGAATCACCATATAAACTTACTTCAAGAAGGAAATCCTTCTCTCCTGTTCTTTCATCTTTCATTTCTTAAAGAAATTCCTATGGTGCAATGAGTGTAACATAAAACAAAACACTTACTGGTGAAAGCAAAAGAGCAGAAACCTAATTCAAATAAGATAATTCAAATATTTGCATCACTTAAGTAACAAAGTATCATTTTATTAGGTCATGTTTTCATTTACGTAAAATGAGTGTGGTAAAGATATGAATATATATAAATTATTCAATATGATACATATGTATAAGTATTTATATAACAAGCTATAAAAGTTAGGGAAATTTAAAAACATTGTTAGAATAAAATAACATGAAATAAGATAAAAATTTTATCTTTTTGATTTTTAACAAAATTGTGGGTCTTTAAACCTAATTTTTTATGTTAAAAATGGTTAATAGGGGCTTCCCTGGTGGCGCAGTGGTTGAGAGTCCGCCTGCCGATGCAGGGGACACGGGTTCATGCCCCGGTCCGGGAGGATCCCACATGCCGCGGAGCGGCTGGGTCCGTGAGCCATGGCCGCTGAGCCTGTGCGTCTGGAGCCTGTGCTCCGCAGCGGGAGAGGCCACAAGAGTGAGAGGCCCGCGTACCGCAAAAAAAAAAAAAAAAAAAAAACGTTTAATAGATCTAAAAAGATAAGTCTTTGAAAAAGGTTCACAGAGACCTTCAAAAGGCCACATCTTCATAATATGCAAATTTCACCCCTGGAATTAGGTCTTGAGTGAAAAAAGTGAGAATTTTATTTCCTTTTCTATGCATGTCTTATGCAGGTATTTGACGATTAAATTTTATTATTTAATAAAATAAAACTGCTGAGTGGCAATTCTTAAGACAGTTTAATCCGTTGTATCCTGATTTCATTCAAAGCAGTACACAAATACAAGGCTACTGTTTTTATGTCCTGAGTCCCACTCTTAGAACAGAATTTATATACTATCTTTTTTCAAGTCATTTGTCAATAGACAGAAAGAAGAAAGATGGTATTATATATTGATAAGAGTTTTTCCTAAACTTGATTTTGAGGAAGGAAGAAGAGAGGAGAAAGAAAAAAGAAGGAAATGCAGCCTACAGTTCTGCTTCTTAGTACTTCTCATGCACTTGTCAGTGTGTTGTTGTTTCATGTGCTTTCCTCTCTGCTGATGGTGATATGCATTCACTCAACCATTCAAAATGGCAACAAATGTGATGCCAACTTAAAGGAAATTTAAGAAGCACTGAATGACTGTATTAATCAGGTTAGATATGGAATAGATGTTGCAGCATGTCTGATGTTTTGACATTCCATGGATAAATCTGATCTGGGTTGTTGCCTATCAAATCAATGCATTGGACAATGACTGCTATGTCTTCAAGGAACAGAAGTGTTAACAGCTAAGTTCCAGTGTCATTGCAGGAGATAAGGATAGATGTTAAGCCAGGTGGAATTTAATACTCATGAACTTATAATGTGATTTGGAATATAAGAAGAAACTATTCTACGTTCTACATGGCAAGTAGCTAGGGATAAAGGATATTGTAATGCCATTTTTGTTATAATTGAATGCCTTAAAAACCAATCCAAAGAAACAAAACCTTTAATCTAGTGAATACAATTGTCTATTGGCCAAATAATGACCATAGTTAGAAAGGTAGACAAATCTAAGACACAATGCCTTTCTAGAAAATTTACAATTTACTGGGGAGAAAAGAATAAAAACATGGAATTAAAAACAGTATATATAGGGGCTTCCCCTGTGGTGCAGTGGTTGGGAGTTCGCCTGCCGATGCAGGGGATGTGGGTTCGTGCCCCGGTCCGGGAGGATCCCACGTGCCGTGGAGCAGCTGGGCCCGTGAGCCATGGCCCGTGAGCCTGTGCTTCCGGAGCCTGTGCTCCGCAGCAGGAGAGGCCACAACAGTGAGAGGCCCGCGTACCAAAAAAAAAACCAAAAACCAAAAAAAAACAGTACATATAGACGTATGTATCTATGTATGTATAGTACATGCATATAAATTCAATGCTATATTGTGTAATATAATCAATAAGTATTATTAGTATTCAACAGAATTAAATTATGAGTATTGAAATAGTTCCATTGAGGAGGTAGGCCTGTAACCAGATCTTTGAAGAGGAGTAGAATTTGAATACGAGGAAGAATTATAGGAGGAAGATGACTGGACATTTCTATCAGGAGAAAACCAATACAGTACAAAATACAGCCATTTGCCTTTTTGAGAAAGGATGGTGCATACACCTGGCCAAGATTACCTTTGGGACTATATTGGGTAGGGAGGACAGAGGGGAGATTTATGCTGATGAACTTAGAATGGGGTAAAGATGGATGCTGAAATTCATAGTGCTGCCTACCCTCTATTCCTTAGCCCGAACTAGGGGATAAATCCTACTCTGTTTTCCTGTCTACTTAGTATAGGAAGGCAAAGTAATGTTCTCCTGATCAAGAACTGCATGCACGTTTAAAAGTGCTTCCTGTTTAAAGGAGATCAGCTTGGTGCTTTGTGGCCACCTAAAGGAGTGGGATAGGGAAGGTGGGAAGGAGACACAAGAGGGAGGAGATATGGGGATATATGTATAAATATAGTTGATTCACTTTGTTATACAGCAGAAACTAACACAAGATTGTAAAGCAATTATAGTCCAATAAAGATGTTTTAAAAAAAGTGCTTCCTGTTTAGATATCATCTTACCTTTATGATATTTCACATCATTATGACAGATGTGGAGTAATGAAATTATGATAAGAGATGTAATTTTAAAGTAGAGATGTCTAAGTCAGGACTGCATATGCTATGTTATTACATGTATATTACACAGATCTCAGTAGCAACTGAAATAGTGCAGGTTGCTATTCCTACAAGCACTTACTTCATTTTACTAGCTCTTAATTTTCTCCAAATGTTTATGTGGAGGCAGGGAGCAGGGACAGAAGAGTAATGTGGCTGTAATTATGAGGATTTCTGGGGCACAATAAACCAAAACAGCAATGCAGAAATAATTTGAAAACAAATCCCTGAGAGCAAAACTATCTACCAGAAGAGAAAGGCAGGGCCTGGTGATCTGAGTACAGAAATATAGGTCACAGGCATAGCCTCTGGAGCAAAGAACTCAAAAGAATGTTTGTTCAGTGGTTACCAATACAAGTCACAGCTTTAGAGCCAAACTGCCTGGGCATGGGTCCTGGTGCCACTAGTTGTTACCTGTGCAACCTGGGACAGTGACTTCACTTCTCTAGGCCCAATTGTCCTCTCAGAACCTGCTTCATAAAGTTGTGATGAGGGTTAAAAGAATTACAATTTGTGAAAATCATAGCACTCAGCATGCGGTGTCACAGAAGGAGTGTGAGTGTGTACTGTATTATCCCCAAAAGGACATTTTTAAGAGTGAAAGGGGGTGCTAAAAGCATTAAAGTTTATAGATTATTTTGAAATGTTTATTTATTGGTCAAAAAAACCACAGTTTTATTGTAAACCAAAAATAATTTTCAAAAATCAACATTTTTCTTAAAGATGAAATTATTTATATAAATTAAAACAAATGTACTTATTTATTGGATATTATGAAGGAACATAAGTAGAAAAAATATTTTTGGTACATTTTTTCATGAACACAATCAGTTTTCTTAGTTTGTTTTCATTATTGTGTTACTGGTTTTGTTCCCTAGAACATACTTTGTTTTTCAATGTGGTTTTTTAGAAACATTTTTAACAGCTTTATTGAGGTATTTACATGCCATAAAAATCCATTTATTTTAAGTGTATAATTCAGTGTTTTTAAATAAATTTCAGAGTTCTGTGAATATCATCACAAAGGCTTTCTATTTTTAACTTCTTCATAAAATTACCTGTAATATTCTTCCAAATTTCTTTTTTTTCAGGTTAATCAATTTGAAATTGTTAATGCCTTCAATTTACTCTTCTCCATGGACCATAATAAATTTAAATGAGAAAATGATGTGTTAACATATACTGAAGTATCTGATAACTCATGGTAAATTCTAAATTTCTAAAAAGAAAATATACTCAATTCTAATTTTTTTAATATAAAAATATGTACATAGTACTGTATTTTTACAAGTACTGTCTTTTTGTTTCATTCACATTACCTTTCACCTATATCTAACAACTCTTTTTATAAGACTATATGTTTCAAATAAATTAGCTGTTCCTGACTATTTTGAATGTTTTGCCATATTTAAATCCTGTAAAACTGTAGGCTCTCTAATTTTCTTTTCCACTTTAGTATACAGCATACATTTTTTCAGTTAAAACTAGGAACTCCAAATTTTTTTCCCCACAAGTTAAGATATTTTGCAGCACAATCTTCAGATTTAAAAATTAAATAGTGCATGCTGTTTGAGTATTCACCATTTAAATTTCTCAATTTTTCCATTGTTATTACAAGGATAAATTTTCATTTCTTTCTGTTTGCAGAAAGCTCCCTATTGTTTTTCAAGGTGGCTGCACCAATTTACATTTCCACCAACAGGGCACAAATGTTCTCTTTCCTTCACTTTCCCAAAACTTATCTCTTGTCTTCGATGATAGCCATTTTAACAGGTGTGAGGTAATATCTCCTTGTGGTTTTGATCTGCATTCCTGAGATCATTAGTGATGATCACCTTTTCATGTACTTGTTGAGCATTTTATGTTTTCTTTGGGAAAATATTTATTTAGATCTTCTGCTCATTTTTAATGGGATTGTTTGTTTTATTGCTATTGAGTGTATGAGTTCTTTATATATTTTGTGTATTAACCTCTTATCATAAATATGATTTGTAAATGTTTTATCCCATGGGGTAAGTAGCCTTTACATTTTGTTAATGGTTACCTTTGCTGTGCAGAACTATTTAGTTTGATACGTTCCCACTTGTTTATTTTTGCTTTTATTGCCTTTACTTTGGTAACAAATCCAAAAACTCATTGCCAAGACCAATGTCAAGCAGCTTACTTGACATTTTCTTCTAGTAGTTTTACTGTTTCAGGTCTTCTGTTCAAGTTTTTCATTCATTTTGAGTTGATTTTTTCTTATGGCATAAAATGGGATCCAGTTTCATTCTTCTTTCATGTGGCTGTCCAGTTTTCCCAACATCATTTATTGAAGAGACTATACTTTCCACACTGTATATTTTTTTCACATTTTATATTCTTGGCTCCTTTACCTTAAATTAATTGACAGTATATTGTGGGTTTATTTTGGGTTTCCTATTCTGTTACATTGATCTATATGTATGTTTTTATGCCAGTACCAGAGTGTTTTGATTACTGAAGCTTTATAATATAGTTTTAAATCAGAAATTGTGACACCTTCACCTTTGTTCTTCTTTCTTAAGATTGCTTTAGCTATTAGGGGTCATTTGTGGTTCCATACAAATTTTAGAATTGTTTTTTCTATATCTGTTCTGATTTTTAACACAGTGATACAAAAATATAAAAGAGTTTTAATATCTTTTTAGAATACTTAGGTTTACTTATAAAGCAGTTCTTCAAAGGATAAAACATTTCTAAAATCTGTTTATTGACAATGAAAAGAGAAAGCATGTACTACCATGTTACTTTTAAAATTATTCGTCATTAACTTCATCACAAAAATTCTATATTTTCGCCAGTCCTACTTTGCAGAAATTAAAAACAAAACAAAACACCTGTAAATCCTGATCATACTTACTTCTATTTTAATTGGAGTTTTTCACAGTTTGTTTGTAAACAAAAGGATAAAGTATGTGTTCACCACAGCCAATTCTAAGAATATTTCTGTTCCATAAGCTTCCTAAATTAGCAAGAATATTTTTAACATGACTTTTTTATACCAATATTTATACTTACGTTATCATTACAAAACCAAATAATTTTATTTATTTATTTTAAAACTTTTTAAACTAAATTTACAATTTGTCAAATGTTTCATTTCAGCAAAATGAATTACCCTAATCTTTACTTTGATTTTATAAATGGGATCAAAATACTGAACCACTGTTGGAATTAGTATGTTGATTTGAAACATCTGATAACAAGGATATAAAATTAACACAATTTAACATTTTGCAAAGTTCTGCTAATAGAGCCAGTACATAAACAGTTATCATTTTACTTTTAAAAAAATATTTATTGATTGATTGATTAATTTTGGCTGTGCCGGGTCTTAGTTGAGGCATGCGGGATCTTTAGTTGCAGCATGCAGACTTCCTAGTTGTCCATGCAAACTCTTAGCTCTGGCATGCATGTGGGATCTAGTTCCCTGACCAGGGATTGAACCCAGGCCCCCTGCATTGGGAGCATGGAGTCCTATGCACTGGACCACCAGGGAAGTCCCTCACTTTACTTTTTTTATGTGCACAAGGAACTTTGGACTTAAGCATGAGCAAAATTAATGAAGAACATTTATTTGATCTAAATGAAAAACCTAGTTTTCAGACTAATATATAAACCTACCTTCTTTAACTACGTTTGTTAAAATATCATCTTTGGCAAGACATCTATAAACTACTAACTTTTGAAGAAGATGCTGATGCTTTTCCAAAAGAGTTGCGTCTTATTTTTTCATGTGTTTATTGATATAATTCCAATCCCTGTAGTGAATAATAACTATCAACAAGCATTTTGTGCAAGAAAATTTCACCCTCATTCTTGGCATAGGAAAAGTCTATAATTAACTTTTCATTAAGAATATTTTTTAAAATAATTTTTATTTATTGCAAAAGGCAAAAAAAGCCACAGGCATTTAAGGAAATATATACATATGATATATAATAGTTATTATATATATTCAGTGGCTGAATAACTGAAAGGTGGAGTTCTAACAAACCATCTCCATGTGTTTGAATGTAACTATGAATAATAATGCATTGCTTGCAAATTAAAAAATCTAGGACAATGCTAACAGGAAGCAGGGACAACAAATGTGTCTTTGGACCCTCCAAGCAAACCTGGGTATATGATTCCCCTGCTACAAAAGAGTCAATGCTATTACTGTCTGTGCATGGATCAACTGAACTATGCATGGATCAAAGTAAAGCATGATCACAAATTCCATTAGTCATTTATGTATTTTTATACAACTTACATTTTAATACTGGATTGCTTGTGCACAAAAAAACACCAAATTTCAAATTAATTTAGGGCTGGCATGATTTTGTTCGCATATGCTAACCTAGCTCCCTCCACAGCCACTCACTGTTCATCATTCCATTAGCAGAGGATACAATTAAGTCTGCTTATTTTGTGGTTTTTAAGCATGTCTACTGAGAGGAGATTTAATATCTTTACCTTTTCTGCTTTTTGATGCTACATATAGGATAAGGACAAGCACATATACTGACAACATTTAAGGAGTTAATAAACAATGAAAGTCTGTTGGTGGCTAATCTGCTTGAACATCATAGGAACATATTAAATAGTATTTGTTGAATATTTCTATAAACAAGGCATTAGGTAGTTTTTCTGATACACATATGTCCCTGTGTCAGTCCTGTCATCTCTTAGAGTGAATTTCCTCATCTCTTAAGTAGACATGCATGATTATCTAAAAAGTCTAGATGGAATTGAGTCTATTAGGAATATCAGTTACTTCAGGGAAAACATGTTTATTGTGAAAAACATGGTCTGGTTCCAATAAATTGTTAGCATGCTTGATCATTGATATCTTTAACATGTAAAAAAATTATTTTTATTCCCAGCTACACTGATGAGGAAACAAATACCGAAAATTCAGAGTAAATTCTACCAGGCCACACAGCGAGGTCTGATAGAGCCAGGAGAGACTTACGAAATCCAGACTCCCCGACTAATGTTCTATCAGCTAGACCTCCAAATGAGCCTCACAAATGTAGGTAGGAATAGCTTTCCCTAAGACGCTCATGAAGCAAAACAGAGCAATACTTCATTCCATGTGATGTCTAATTTGAAATGCAAACAATTGCCAATTTGTTTGACTTGTATTTATAATTATTTCCTTGTGAATTACTCATCACTAAATGCTTTATAAATATTTTCTCTCTTTCCCAATGTCTATGGAATGATCATAGCATAGAAAATGTTGGCTTACAAAGACTTATTAATATCTCTTTCTGAAATAACATGTATTTGTAAGATATGGTAAAAGCACTTTTAAAGAAACAAATCTTGAATTTGAATTCCCTCTCCGACAATGACTAAACTGACGTTCTTATTAAGATGAACTGCATAGTGACTTTTATGTAAAGGTAGCCATTATATAACAAGTAGAAAGTAAATATGTATATTTGAATTTAGTTGAGCACAGCCTCACCATCAGCTCCTTCTGATAGATTTTTAGACTTCACTACCTTTGTGTAAGCTGAAGGTATTGCATTGGATGCATTAGTGAATCTGGTTTTACTTTTGCCTAGAATGAAAAAAAACAAACTAGTGGCCATAATATGGCAGCATGCATCATATGCTTACCATAATCTAGAATGTTAACTCTACATGAAGAACTGAGCCTTTTATTTCTCAGTCTTTTTGAACATGAGACATAATTTAAAGCATTTCTAGATAGTAACATAATTACCCCTTTACTCAGGAATTTAAATTCAGATTAGAATACGGAGCTTAGTAACATGACTCAGAATATTGTTCTTACTCTTTGTTTGTAATCATTTCAATATCAAATACTTTTTAAAGAAAAAAGAAAACAGCAGTTCTCCCCCTTTTTGGTCTTGATTGCTATCATATGGTGATTGTATATGTGTTTTTCAATCTTTCCCATGAAAAACTTGTTTTGAATTTAAATCAGCCTAAACACTAAAAACTCTAACATCCCCTTTTAAAAACAGAAATTCAAAATTGTTAAATATTAACGGCAATTCCCTTAAGCAAGAGAGAAAGGAAAACCATTAGAAGTTCAGAGAAACGTAACATACTTATTAATGAGCCACAGGATTGGCTTATAAGGAAAGATTAAAGAAAAAAATTTAAAAAGGAAAGCTAGACTTGTTGCAGGAAAAGACCATGGTGACCAAAGCTGCAGCAGTAATATAAACAGTCTGAGTGGAGACACTTCACATTTTGGTGTAAGTGAGGGGGGAGAATGACCCAGCTCATTTGCTAATGATAAGTATTACTAGGTGCCAAATGCAGCAATCAAAAAGTAAGCCCTCAGCTTTAAATATTATTTAAAATATCTTGAAGAAAGACAGTTTAAAGTGATAAAGTATGATAATAATCAAATGGATATGGAGTTTTGAAAAATATTTACTCAACTCAACCCCTACTCCCTACTGCCCACATCCTCAGATAGTAAAAAAAAAAAAAAAGAGAGAGAGCCACGTAGACATAAAAGTCTCAACTCCATATCTTAACAGGAGACTCACTTAGTATGACTGACACAGAAATGCATACAAAGGGGCAAGATAATATGAGGGACAGGGTAAAGGGAGAGGAAAATGCTCATTTTAAAAGGAAAAAAAAGACTGTGTGAAACATGAAAAGCCACCCCATATCTGAGAGATTAAAATGGGAAGTCGAGAATATCATGCAGTTTCCCATTCCCCTTACCTGATTCTTCTCGCCACTTCATTGGTTAAGTTTTATAGGTTGCAGTAACTGGCATGGAAGAGGTATGGCTGTCAGCTGTTCACAATGCAGAATTTTGAAAAGGTCAGCATAGTAGCAGTATGACAGGCCATGTAAGTCATTATGTGACTTATAACTCATTTGTAAGTGGAATGAGAACTAGAGCAAATTAATGTAAACTCTGCCATAAGACCTCTGAAAACATGTTAGCTATATTGAAAGCTAGGCTTTCCTTTCTATCTAGAAAGACAAATAGATATGTCCTCACAAACACATTGCCTTTCTTAGGAGCAGCAGAAATGAAAAATAAGTTCAATTTTCTGTGAAGAGGTTTAAAGAAAAGATATTAGCAGAAGGAAGTCATTTTGGGGAGAATATACATAATAAAATATATATACAGATAGTATATGTGTTTAGGTTCTGGCTGGTGCCATTTGGACATCATTTTCTGATCAAAAAGAAAAAAATTCTTAAGACTTCAAGTTACATATTTTCCAGGGATGTTAAAATAACATTGTCAGTCAAAAGAATATATTTATGACATTCCATAGTTTTATTGTGATGGATCTATTAATTGTGGAACTTTAGCTTACATTACCATGGGCCTAATTTTATACCATTAACCAAATATTGTTTTTTGAATGAAAACTAGTAAAGTACACATATATCATAGTACATACTTTAGTCCTGAAATGCTAGAATAAGTTGCTGAACATGCTACAGGTGATTGATATGGAGTAGTGAAAGAGTTAATTATCCATAATACCATTTTTCCCACCAGACATCCCACTGTGCCTCTGCTATACACTTAGGCACAGTTCCTAATGGCAAAATCTATTAGAATGCACAATATTCTCCCAAGGGAGGTAGTGGAAGTCCTGTCACTTGAGACATTTAAAACTACACTGGATAAAGCACTAGAGAGCTGTGAGTGCATGATCTCCAACCCTCAGGACAGAACACATGACCTAACGGGTGCTTTTCCACACCTTAATGTCTTTGATTTGCTGGGTGTTTTAATAGTTACTTCATATTTAAGTAGATCTAGAACAACAGTCTATTTTTTTCAATGGGAATTTAGTTTGGTCTATAAAGTGTCAAGATAGAGGTGACAAGGCAAACCACAAGGGAATGAAGGAAGCCTCATGGAAATTTAATTGATTTGGAGGAGGGTTTAGCAAACACAACAGTATATTAAGGTTTAGCAAATGCCTCAACTTTTTTCAAATGTTTTCAGTTCAAGGAAACCCAAAACACATTTGGCTAAACACTTTTTCCTTGATTTTCAAACCCATGTGTATTTCAAGGGAAATTTAATCCATGTGTTTCTGATTCATTTACACTTAGCTCATCAAAATGTGGTTTCGTAAGACCCATTTGATGTCTAAGAAGCCTTGTGAGCTTTTTTATAAGCCTTTTTTCTTTGAACCAGGAAGTTGCTTTTTGCCAAGAGTCAATGGAACTTCAGCCTGAAAAGAGTCAGTTGTGTTTGGAATTTTGGAATCCTCGAAGTTGGTGGGAGCTAATAAAGGAGGGTGGCAACACTGATTCAGATAGAATGAATGTTTCCATTTCTAATATATTATCTATTCAAATGACTTTAAAATCTTTATGTTTTTCTCAATTTATAGGGAAAAAAATCCATCTTAAATTTTTGAAAACTTGTAGAAAACATAAGGATGAATTTTATTACTGGAAGTGATATTGCCATGTATTCTGATAATTATCCACTAAAGTGACTCTTGGTGATGAGTAATCAGGGCAGTAATGTCATTTATCTCAGGGCACTTATAAAGAAGTGACTCAAAAAGGTGTTTAGATAGGCCATCTTTCTATATTAAAAGAAAAAAGCCTCTGCCTAGTTTTTTTTTGCTCTGTGCACAGCACTACTGGTTCTTTAAACAAGAAAGGAGACAAACAAGACTCAGTGAATGTGCTGATTCAGGTGCATACAATCCCCTATCTCATTGCTGGTGTTCTTAAAGAGCATCTGGGGTAAGGAAACGTACATCCGGTCCATCCGTCAAGAGTCCATGAGAAAGCCAACAATGTTTGCACCTGCAGGATGAATTACATCTTTGGTGAGTGTGGGAAGCTACATAATGAAACAGCTGAATGGCTGATACATTTCTTTCCTCTTGCTCCCACCATACCTTCTTTTTGCACTACCTTTTATTTTTCCTACTTCTTCCTCTCCCCTTTCCCCACCTTTACACAATTACCACTAGATAATAGAACAAATGTGACATGTTCATCCAAGGATGGGTTTGACATGGTTTACACATTGCTTTCATTTGGTTGTTCTTTGGATGAATTCTTCGTTGAGAACAAGATAATGAAAACCATACGGTCATTGAACACAAAATCTGCCGTCACTTTGGCTGTTCCCTTACAGCCCATTTCATTTCATGAAGGCTGGTCCCTGAGTTTACTCCAATATAAGAGCCCAACCAGGTGGAATCCTGCCCCCTATGGGTATGGATCATTCAGCAAATACTGCCAATTTAGTTCTTGCCTGTCACCTATACATCAGAGAGCTCATTTGAATGTAGCGCCTCTTGCTTACCTGGTGTAGCTTTAGAAACTTGGCCTTTTAAGTATTCTTAGAGTTCTGTTCAGGGACCTTCATTGTGAGAACTGAAGACAGAAGAACCAGAATAGGTGACAACTGAGAATTAAAAGAACATTAAAAGTTGTTTCACTCATGCTGACCTCAAATTTTGAACCACTGCCTAAAGGAAATGAATATTTTGAATGCTATGGTGAATGAAAGTGAATGTGTTCTTAGTTTTGGGGCTGAGTTTTGACAGTGTACAGCAAAATTATAAATTTTTAACTATGGCAGCAAGTTCAGACTACAGGTGTGAGGATAAAGAATTATTCATTGATTCAAACTCCCATGTCAATGAATGAAAGAGCTCAAAGCAATAAAAATACCCATGAACTCCCTGGCATTTGAACAAAAGAAGTTTATTTATTTTGTAAGTTTATTGCTAGTTTGTCACTTGTTTTACACAGACACCAAAGAGACATCTCAGCTATATAAATTCATCTCTGAAAACACAAAGGTAAAAGCTGTTATTTGTGGTTTAAAATACAAAAATATTTTCTCTTAAAATTGGCTGCAGAGGCTTTTTTGCACTGACAGAATTTATGAAAATACCCAATCTATTATGTCTAATTTCATTTCCTTTCTCAAAGACATATAATTAAGAATAAAAACTGCAGTCAATATTCAAAATGTAATCCATACATCTTTCTAATGCAGGAGAAATATTGTCAAGTTCTTTTTCAGTACAAATATATGTTTTGCTTTTAATTATCAGAAATCTTTGTTATTATTGATGAAGCAAAACAAACCTTGTATAATATAGAATTATCTTATCTCTCTCCATAAGTGTAGAAATGGAAACAAAGTGATTAACAACAAAATATACAAACTTCTGTAATTTATGTTACTGAGAGATGGAAACAAAGTGATTAACAACAAAATATAGAAACTTCTGTAATTTATGTTACTGGGAGATGGAAAGGAATCTAGAATAATTTTGTCCAAACTCCTAATTTTATGTTGAAGAAACAAAACATGTAGAGAGCTTAGGAGATTTGTTCAAAGTTCCCCCACTGGCTTGTATCAGAGTGGACATTAGCATTTAGTTCTCTTAAATACTAGTCCAATGCTGTTTTAACAATCAGTGAAATTTCTATAGGAAGAATATATTCCCAGGATAGGACACATCAAATAAGACTATAGGGAGTCTTTGAATTTGAAAAGTTCTCACTAGGTAGAATTCTCATATTCAGAACATATTAAAGTCAAATTCACTCACTGAGGTGGAACTGAGAGCCCTAGATCCTCATATGTTTGTCTCTCTTACCCCTACCTCCTGGGAGGACTCAAAGGCGTCTTAGAAGAGCACCACATTTTCCTTAGGACCATGTCTTGAAAACTCCAATAACTTCTCCAATTGTGGAGAATAGACCCTAAAGTGACCCCCAATGACCCGACTGTATTAGTTTGCCATAAAAAAAAATACCACAGACTGGGTGGCTTAACAATAGCAATTTATTTTCTGGGGGTTAGAAGTCTGAGACCAAGTTGTCAGTAGGGTTGATTTTTTCTGAGGCTTCTCTCCTTCATTTGTAGGTGGCCATCTTCTCCTTGCACTGTCACTTGGTCTTTCCTCTGTACATGTCTGTCTTCTAATCTTCTTTTCTTGTAAGGACACCAGTCATGCTGGATTAGAGCCCACCCTAATAACCTCATTTTAACTTAATTACCTCTTTAAAGACCC
The DNA here is from genome assembly GCF_002837175.3 of Physeter macrocephalus. Lineage (NCBI taxonomy): Eukaryota > Metazoa > Chordata > Mammalia > Artiodactyla > Physeteridae > Physeter > Physeter macrocephalus. The sequence goes on from NC_041215.1 coordinate 52,324,967, forward strand.
TATCTTTATTTTTTTTTAATTTTTTATTGAAATATAGTTGATTTACAATGTTGTGTTAATTTCTGCTTTACAGCAAAGTGATTCAGTTATACATATACCCATACTTTTTTTCATATTCTTTTCCATTATGGTTTATAATAGAATATTGAATATAGTTCCCTGTGCTATACAGTAGGACCTTGTTGTTTATCCATTCTATATATAATAGTTTGCATCTGCTGATCCCAAACTCCATCCCTCCACCACCTCCCTCCCCCTTGGCAACCACAAGTCTGTTCTCTGTGTCTGTGAGTCTGTTTCTGCTTCATAAATGTTCATTTGTGTCATATTTAAGATTCCACATATAAGTGATATCATGTGGTATTTGTCTTTCTCTTTCTGACTTACTTCACTTAGTATGATAATCTCTAGTTCCATCCATGTTGCTGCAAATGGCATTATTTTGTTCTTTTATATGGCTGAGTAGTATTCCATTGTACCACATCTTCTTTATCCATTCATCTCTAAAGACCCTGTCTATAAATGCAGTCACATTCTGAGGAGTCACACTTCAACAAATGAATTTGGGGGGAACACAATTCAGCCTCTAACACCTTCTTCTGTTTATACCTTTGTTATAATCCCCTCCTTTGAGAGTGGGTGAGAATTTTTCCTTGATTCCAAGCAGTGGAATATGCCAAAGGTGATGGGAGTTGCTCCATGATTACACAACATTTTACAATAACCTGCCTGTCTTGCTAGCAGACTTGCTTTAGAGTCTTTCTTTCTTTTGGACTTGGAACTAGTAAGTAGCCATGTTAGGAGGTCTGCATGACAAAGAGCTGAGAAAGGTCTCCAGCCAATATCCAGCAAGAAGCTACCTCCCTCAGCGTTATAGCCATAAAAAGATAAATTCTGCTATCCACCTGCATGAACGTAGAATTGAATTCTTCCCCAGTCAGGCCTTCAAAGGAAAATCATAACCGTTGCTAACACCTTGACTGTGGCCTTGCTGAAAACTCAGCCAAGACATTCCCCAGCTCCTGACCCACAGAAACTGTGAGGTAATAAATACATGTTGTTTTAGGCCACAAAGGTTGTAATTTGTTAGATGGTATAGAAAACTAACACCTAAAAATCCGTGAGTGGCTTTGGAACCAGGCTGTGGGTTGAGATGAGAGAAATTTTGATAAGCATGATAGGAAATGCCTAAATAGCTTAGAACAGCTCATTGGCAGGTGTCTGGCCAACATCATAAAAGACACTGTCAATGAAGGCTCACGATGAAGGGGGGAGCATTTTATTGAAAGCTGGAGAAAGAGGAATCCTTGTTATATAGTGGAAGACAGCATAAGCAAAATTGTCTCCTAGAGATATGTGGAAAGCAGAACCTGTAAATAAGGAATTTGTTCATATAGCTGATTTTCAAGCAAAGTGGTGAAGGTGCTGCCCTGTTGATTTTTACTGATTGTAGTAAAATGTGAGAAGAGAAAGGCAAATTGAGGGAAGAACTATTAAAAAAAATTATCATTAAGAGATTTACTGCCAGGAAAGATTGCTCCGGAGAAAAAGTCGAGGATGTGATTCTATAACCTTTTCATTAAACCTCAGAAAATTTAAAGGTTAGGCTATTCCATCACAAAAAGGGGCCTTTCTAGAGAGCAACAATGTGCCTCACAGATCCTCCCAATCAAACCATAAAGATTCTACTAAGTTAAGTGTGGTGTCCCTTAGCCATTTTAGCAGGACACCAAGGTAGAGAAGGAATTATCCCCAAAAGATCTGTGAGCCTGGTTTTTGTCTTATGACATGAACCCCATTAAAATTCACAGGAGACCCAGAAAATACTTGAGTTAGTGGTTTCAATGTAGAAGTCACTACCAGATGAATTAAAAAGGACAGAGAGTACAGTATGAAAGGAGGGTGTCTCACCCCCCAGATTCTACTGGCCGGAAGTCCTGATAAAGTTCCTCAGCTGTAAACCTATGCTACATTTCATGAAAGAGGAAGAGTGATCAAAAAGCTGAACCAAGAGCCAGAAGATAGAGCCTAGAGCCACAGAGAATTGTTCTCAGTCCTTGAAATTGAATCAAGAAACTCCCAACATTTGCCTGGCTGGATTTCAGGATTTCCATAGAGCAGTGACTCCTTTTTATCTTCCATTTTCCCCCTTTTTGAACTTGGATGTCTATAAATGTTATTTTTGTCTGTCCCATTACTTTATATTGAGTTTGTTAAAGGCAGATAGCTTGCATTTGTAGTGTTACAGGGTTACAGATGGAGAGAGTGCCTCAAGAGCTAGTTGTTCTTAATAGATTCTACCCAGAAACATCATTCTTACCTAGACCTGATTTACATAATGAGATTTTGAATTTTGAGCTTGTGCTATAAAGGGATGAGACTCTTGGGAACTTGGAAAGGGTGATTTTATTTTGAATGTTGGAGGGACATGAATCATTGATGGCCAGATGGTGGACTGCAGTAGACAGAAGCTAAGATGACCCTAAAGAGCCCAACTGTCAAACCTCTGTATAATCCCTTCCTCTAGATTGTGGGAGGAACCTCTACCTTACCTCTAACCATAGAATATGCACAAAGTGAGGATGGGGTATCCCTCCCAAGTTTATATTACATTATATAAGAATCATCTTGCTAAAATTCTGTTAAGAGCCTGAATCATCTTGTAAGTGGACTATCCCCAGGCAAGCCTTCAGATAAGAAACACTTGTTTGTTAATCTTTTTTGTGTCCTCTCCTCATATGTGGACATGTTGTCTTCAAGACCAGGACATTATAAACTTTTGAAATTAGGGATGATGGCTGTCATTTCTATCATGCCCTGGCATTTAGTGGGGTGGTAGTGGAACACAACTGAATGATGTTTAAAAGTCAGGGTCAACTTTTTCAATGACCCAAATCTTTCTTCTCTAGTAATATCAGCAAGTTGGCTTTTTTCCAATGCTTATAAGATGGGTACCCTGGTTCCAGGTATAAAATGAGATTAAATGATGTAGAGCAGAAGATAAGGAACTATTTCTTCCCTAAGTTTATTTTCATCAGCAAGGTGATACTTTCCAGAATCCCATAAAATCATCTCTCCACATATCTCCTTGGCCAGTTCTGGGTCACATGCCCACCTCCCAACAATTTCCTGGCAAGCAGACTGATAGGACAACCACAACCCGCTAAGAACAATCATGATTCTCCTGAGTTGCTGGGGAAGAGATGGTGGGCAAACTTGAACAAAATTGGCATCTGCCAATATGGGGAAAAAGGTGAACTGTCTGTTTTTTAGATAAGCAATAGTATTTTCTTCAAGAAAATAACATAATTTTTAAAATACCCATATTACAAAAATGATTATAAAATCCATAAATATTAATTGAACACCTCCTCTAGGCAGTACTCTAGGAGCTAGGGTTACAACAGTGAGAAAACAGAATTTCTTCTAATTCAAGTAAAAAACTGTCAAATGTTAATGGTGTTTAAAAGATAAAATTTACAAAGATCAAATTTTTAAATGACTTGGTGAGGGTGCTGGAGGGCTGGTTTATGTAGGCTGTTTGTATGTACATCCATGGCAGAACTGCAAGTGACACAAACTGACCTGAACTCTCATTTGTCTAAATAAAAAGACATAAACCCCATTCTGCCCCTGTGGCCAATTCCCCCATTGCACTTGTTTTGAATCTCTCTCTTTTTCCCTAATATCTCTAACCTGTTCTTCACTATTAGCCACTTTCCTGAACACCTCAGCATGCCCCAAACTCTCCCACTTTAAAAATGAAGAATAAACAAACAATACCAGTGCCTCTGTACAGGGCTGCACTGTCTGTGTACCACACAACTCCAGGGGGAGCCAGACACAGACAATGGTATAAATAGCTGCAGTGTGGAATCCCTGAAGTCATCCCTGCTCTAGCTATGGTCATATCTCTCTGTCCTCCTCCTCAATGAAAAACTCTTTAAAATAATTTTCTGTACTAGTTGTTTCTTCACTTCATTCTATTTGTTTCTAAAGCCACCACAATCTGGCTTTCACTCCACCACCCCTGCAGATCAATGACATCTTCTTACTAAACCAGAAAACCCTTTTCAGTCCTTACGTTGTTTGACATTTTGACAGCATTGGATTCTCTTTCTTGAAATATTTTCTTCCCATTTCACATTCTCCCCAGCTCCTTCAATCTCTCTTACTCTTCCTTCTCAGCCTTTCTGGGAATTTCTTGCAATTCTGTGATGCTCTATGTTCTGCCCTGGGCTCCCTTCTCTTCTCACCCATGTGATGCAGATAGAGCAATACAGACTTGGGTAATCAAAATCTTTTTGGCCATTTTTTTATTGGTGCGTGAAAAGTTATTGATGGATTTTTGTTACCTTAATTCATCTAAACCATGTTCAGTTTAATTTTGGACTTTAAAGTTGATATTTTTGAAATGAGATGCATAGATATATAGATAGATAAATAGATATAGATTGATTTGTCTAAATTAAATTTATCAAACAATTACGGAGTATTTTACCTAAGACACTGTGATCTGGCACCTACCTGACACATATCAGGTGCTCAATAAGTAACTGTTGAATAGATTAGTGAATATAATCTTTAGGGAAGATTATAGAAAACAAAAAACCATGATCACAATCTGTAAAATATAGACATATAATGGTAAAATATGAAATGTAACTCGATGATTTAGTTTCTACCCAAAAATATTTACCTAAGTGTCTATTTTATATAAATAATCTGGCATTTTGGAAGACTAGAATTTTACATCCAATATGAGATGGATTATTTATTCTTTCAAACTTGAGGTTAAAGGTCAAATATTTCTTATGTTCTGTGGCATGTCCTTGGTCACAGTTATAAGAAGACAAACATAGAAGTTAATAGAGCAGGGAGATTTGTTTATCTGGGCATTTGGATATAAGATGCAAAGTCAAAAGACACCAAATTATTTTAGGGTAAACTTCGATTACTTAGTTCATGATTTATGAACAAGAAGGATATCTCAAATTTACTGAAATATCAAGGAAAATATGAAGCTGAAGAAATTACATTCTTATATACTTTGAGCATAAAGAGGAAGAAAAATGATTCAGACTTCTAAACTTCTAGCCAAGCTTCCCAAGGGTCAGACATTTTTACTAAAAGGAAAAAACACACAATATAATACATCCATTATTCTTTCATTTTACAAAATGTCAAACTCCATGTGATCCTTTTAATTTCTATGGGTGTTCTAAACAGATTCTATCTAGAGATGGAGCTAATACACAGTTTGGCAAGTATAGATCAGAATGTGCATAAAAAGCCATCATGACTTACACACACACACAGTCACACACACCAAAAATCCTTGAATCAGACAGATATAATAAAGTGAAAGTTTTCTTTCTCCTGAATTTGCCATATCTAACATATCTATTTTGGGGCCAATGTTGTCTCATGAAAATGGTTTTTATGTCTAAAGGATATGGACTCCACAATGCATCTGTTCTCCTCTTTCACCTCCTGGAGCTGAGAAAGGGTCATGAGCAGTTCACTACTTATTCCTTGAGTAGCCAAATTGGTATTATTTTCTGAAGTTGTTCCTGGGAGTAAGGCAACACAATGGTGAGACTATTAAAACTAATAATTTCATCTGAAATGTGCAGCTTCCTTTCATCTCCTGTCTGCCTGCCCAAGGCTAGAAGTCACTTCTTATGCTCATTTAATATTTGAGATTTTAAACAATTCTTAGATGCAGTGAATAGACTGATCAAACATATGTGTTTAAAAGTGAATAAACTTTATTCCACCTCTGCAGAAGCGAAAGCGAATGACTTAAATGTGGAAAAGCAGATTTTTTCTTCCTTGCTTCTCAAAAACCACGAGGACTTCCTGTTTCATCATTCTTTAAGTCTACCTATAGTGGTCTAAAGGTGAAATGCCTGAATATTAAGCCATAATCAATCATTGTACACACACTAATTACTTTCTGTCCTCCCCTTTCCTTGTCATCATGGTCCAAAGCAGGTTTTTGAGACTGAGTACATTCATCTGAGCTGTTAGCTGCTACGCTCCACTGCATCCTCCTATGATCTGCCTGGTCCAAACCCCTGGAGAAAATTTGTGCATGCATACTGTATGTGAACTTTAGATAAATAAATAAACACGTGAACCAGCTTCCAGATAATTGAAAGCAAGTGAAGGAGGGAGCAAAAAGAAAACAATTTCTCTGGAGATAAGCAGCTAAGGTGGCAGGTATGATTAAAATCCATATGATTTATGGGCAGGTGGATTACTAACATGACAGCCCTGTTAGTGTTTGTTTGTTTTGGTGCATTTGACAATAAAGTTTTGTTGATGTTGTTGTGCTTGCTGTGGGTTTTGCTCAAGAGTTAGCCACTCAGGAATTCCTAGTGCCTGACTGAGCAGTAATTTAGCAAGCTCTCTTGTGCTCTTTTCCTGTCAGCATTAACATGTCAATTCATTTTAATAGTCTGGGCATGCTCAGTGGGCAGGCATTTTCTCAGTAGGCATCCCAGGAGCCCACCCCGTGGTGCAGAAATGTGTTATAGCTTGTCTCAGACATCGGAGACTTCAGCAGGTTTATTTTCATTATGGCCAAGTGTATTTGTTAAAACAAAGCCAAAATAATATAGAAAATCAAGACCTTAACAAATGAAATGGGTCATGTATATTTGATTGGTAATTTAAGCTCCTTTCAAAGATCAGTTTGGACAGTCTTTCTTTACACAAAATTATTACATAGTAGACTTTTATAAAAATGTGTGCTGTCACTGCTTCTAGTTTTTGGAAGTTAAATGATATTGTGTCACAATGGGGATTTTCTGTAATCATAATTAATTAATAGTTGAAGTGGCTTTTATTTTAAACGAGAATTTGCCTACTTTCTCGCGAACATGGATTTTTATCTAATGTTCTGTCCATAAGTAAGTGGATGAATGAATGTAGAAATAGGTACATAAGTATATAAAAAAACAAACACAGGCACACAAACACTCAAATCAAACTACCAATTAGAAGTCTTGGTGCTTCGTAAATCTGTCCCTCAATTGTCAAAGTAGATCTCAATTTAAATCCGAATTTCAGATATGTTAGCAAATACCTTGTCAGCCAGAAAGGAAGTGAAAAAAGAAAAGAAAGAGAAGAAACCTAATTCCACAACCCCAATAAAATTTGGTTCACCACTGCAGAAGAGTTGGCTATTTAAGCCATTTATGCAAATGACTGCTTCAAAAAAGCAAGCTTTTGAGGGCACACTTTAAAGCAGATAAAAAATTCAACGTGTTGTAATGTTGACACATTTTTGGATCTCAGAATTTTTTAAACTGCTTAACAATTCTGTAATATTAAGAGTAAACAAACAAGGAGGGAGAAAGATACCAGCACAGAGAATTATATTAGCTTTTTCTTTGAATACTCAATCTCAATCTTTTCTCTTCCATCCCTGTTTTCCTTGATCTTGAGTGGCAAGCTTTGTCTATTCGATTATGTAAGGAAAGTGAATTGATGGTGTATAGGCTCAGAAGATTTTTCTGTAGTACAGTTGGTGGGAATGGTCTGGCCTTTGTGCATCATTACACAATAGAACAAAATTCAGCTTAGAAGTTAGAGTTCGACAGAAGGGTGTTATACCTCAGGTATACCCTGGTCTCCCACTAAACATTCTTTAAAATAATTTCAAGTGATACTCCTGGTAAATTATTTTGCATATAGGTCATTTTAGGAATTCTTAACATAAAGTTTTAGAATTCTCCACAGTGTCGTAGTTTCCATTTTTACCTCTTTTAACCATGGTTTTAACCATGGATATTGACTAGTTACCCATTAGCAAGAATTCTCTTAAGGTTGCAAATCTTCAGTGATTGGAAATATAAACCAGGGATATTAAAGCAGTGATAACTTAATCCAAAATAATTATAATAATATTTTAACTGATATCATCATTCATAGGAAGTACAGTGTTTTTTAAGGTCTAAAAATATTCACTGAACTCAGGAAGTAGCTGCTCATAAATGCTTATTCAGGTCGGAGAAAATGTTTCCCATACTCTGTATCCCAAAGGGCAAAGTGGAAAGATAGTGGATAATAGGAAGGGATACAGAGGCGATTAGATGGATGTGATGGCAGAGGTCAGAAAAGAGGGAGCAGCTCTCCTTCCTGAAGCTCTCCTTTCCTTCCTGTGGCTTTTCCATCACTCTGCCTGGTTCAGCCAACTCTAGAGTATTCTAGCTGCCCTCCTGTCACGCAAATATATCTTTGGGTGTGCATCTATCTGTATACTACATGCATGCTCACCTTAAGATGATTAGAGAAAAGAAAAATGAAGAGCAAAAGATATTTCTTGCCTTCTGAATCCTAAACCAAACCTCTCCTTTATGACGCCTCTAAAGTTTGCATACTGGGAAAAAGTTGACTAGCATATTTTTGCCAAGATGAAAAATGATAACTTTTCCCTAAAATACTGAATGTACTTTAACTCACAAAAACTTTGTTCACATAAAATAGAGTAGAAAAAGCCCTTCATTTGTAAAATGCTTTCAGATTCTCAATGAGAGGTACTCTATTTTCGTGATTCAGTCTGCTCACACATTCATTAATATTATTATGAAAAAATTACAATTATAATTTTAATAAAACAAACTAGAGAATGTATTCTGCCTGTCACCTTCTCTCTGTGTTCAGTATACAATGGATTACCTGGTAGCAATAAATTCCCTGACTTGTATTTTAACTCAAATATAGTGCTTCCAATTTTTTAAATAAAGTTTTTGCAGATATATAATTTACATAATCTATGTTCGATAGTGTTTATTAATAAAACTCCAAGTCTCTGTCTCTCTTTTTCTTTCTGAAATACACATAACTTTCCCCTCCCCCCAAGACACACACACACACACACACACACACATACACACACACACACACACACATATACACACACACACATTTTCTCTCTCTCTCTCTCTCTCTCTTCAGGGCTCATTCCAATCTAATAAGGATTATTTTCACAGCATTCCAGACATAATGTTCCAAATTATTATTCTATAATCCTTGTTCTTCTGCTGCAGATAAAAGGAGAACACATTTAAAGAACCATTGCTTAGAAGTCTCCTTTACATAAATGTTAAAGCAATCAAAAAAAGAATTAGCTGTGAAGCATACAAGAAGGTTTCATGGGATTCTGAATGACTCCTAACATTCAAAGTGTTTACATATGTTGTGTGTGACTAGAATAATGGAAGTGGGAGAGAATGCGATATTTTAATCAATTTTCAGAATTATTTTGAATAGGTTTAAACTTTAGAACTAATAACAATGTAGTAATAAATGTCCAATAGCCAAAATATACTACCTAATCATTTGCTTTTTATGGAAGTAGGGCTGGGAATAGCAAAATTATTATTTCCTTTAAATATCTTTGTAAATTTCTTTTAGTCTTACAATTTATGGCTTCCTTTTCACAGTGAATCTACCTTTCAAAGAATTACTTATTCTTTGAAAACTTTACAGAGGCATTCTACATGATTCATTTTCATATTATTTACAGCAAATACGTAAATCATATACTGACAGTAGCATCTTTGTAGTTCTTTTTAAAATATGGATGAAATATGATTTTTCTTCCAAGGTACAAAACATCATTAAGGGCTCAGGTGGTTAAAATCAACATGAAAAATACATGCTGCATTTTCTCCCCTTAAATGCAATAATGTAATCAGATTTCAAGTCATCTTACCTACCTCACTTACAGCTTTATGGAGATTAATTAGTTTTTAGACCCCAGTCACATGATCTTTTCTGACTGTCATTTAGCTGGCTGACAAGAACCTGTAAGCTGTCTCCTGCCCCAAAGGACAGATTAAATTTTAGTATTGTTTGTCTTCTTTCTTTGATTTAAAGGTGTATTTTTAAAGTTATGTTTATTTTATTTTGTTGTTAATTGGAAATTTATTGTAACCTTGTTTTGGGGGAAGGTAAATATTTAAATAATTATAAATACTAGGTAAAATGGTCTCCCTCCTTTGCTATAGACTGTTATGCTGACCCCTAAAAACTAGCTTTTTATTATTTATGATCCAGATGTTACAAGCATTCAGATGTTTTCTACAACAAAACTGCACCTCACAGGGGAGGTTACTCAGGTGCTCTGAGCTAAGGACACTGGTAGTTGGTGGTCCCAAAACAGGTTTCTAAAGTCAAAATGATGATGAAAAAAAGATTTTAATTACTTGGAAATTTACTAAGTAACAACCAAAAAAAAAAAAAAGTATAATTTGCCTCAGTGGCAAAATTTCTGTTAAGAAAAAAACACAAACACAAAAAACAAAATTCAACACGACAAAAACTTAATAGTTATGCATTTTTACTCCTTAATAATGTATTTTCTATGATTACTGTTATCATTTATTACTCTGTTGCTGACTGAGCTGAGGATTAAAATGGAAAGATCATAGCCTTAGTTTTTATGTTAGTATACTTAGCCGTGGATTCTCACTAGAAAAAAAACAAAAGAAGAAAACATTGATAAAGTACTTCAATCTGCTTTACAATATGTGATTAAAGAAGGAAAAGAAACCTTGTCCGCTACAGTTGTTAAAACATTGATATTTCTAGCTGGTGTCCTAATTAAGGTGTAATGAGAGATTTGAAGTGCAGTGAATTCCCTTCATTCACGTCACTAAAGCAGTGAACCACAACTACACGTAGAGTTTCAGGGAGAAATAAGACCAAGTAAATTAGTTATCCTGTAACTCCTGAGCAGTTGGTTCAGCACTGGAGCCACTGGGGCGTAGCTACATGGGGAATGTGTGACGTCTGGCTGCTATTTGACTGCAGATTTCCTTTCATGGATACTAAACAATAAACAGTCACTCCACCTAGGAGAAAACTTGATTCCATAAACACATGGAATTTCCTGGCTCTTGGATATAGACGCCACAGGATTTTCATTGCTCAGGTGTTACTGGATGCAATGCTGATTTGGGAACTGAAATTATCTATCTCCCTCGCCTGTGGAATTGGATCATTGCCTTTGGCAGTAAACCCAGACTCCTGCGAATGATGAAGACATCCCTCCATGCCTACCTAGAAAATAGCGCCAACATGGATGCCATTAGAAAAGATTCAACTGAGTGTATTCTGAGAAAATCGTGTCTTCCATACCTTGCATGAAGAGGGAAGATTTGAGAGCACCAGTACAGGTTGAAGCCTGCTCCCTTGAGTGGAATCATTGGGTTAATCAAAAACTCTTAAAGGACACTGATGTAGTACTTTCTGGCTTTTTTTTTTTTTTCCAACACACGGTTCATCTACTTGTGTTTCCTGCCTGACTTGGGCAATGAGAAATTAATCACGCCACTCTATGCCTACCTTCAAAGATTATTTTAAATAATTAGAACAGAGATAAATGATGGGAAAGAATCTCAATACTCATCCTGGAGCATCTGTATAAATAATAGATTTGATAAGCTTTATATTCATTTTCTTTATAATGACCTTTGGAGAGTAAATTCCATTTCAAATTCTCAATTTGTAAATAACAAAAAGCCAAAAGCAAGAGAGGTAACAGGATAATCCAAATCCTCTATAGATCCATTGGTCTCATCAACCTCTCTATTATTCTTAGGAAATGTGTTATTATTATGTTTGGGTTCTTCACCAGGAAGCAATGGTTCCATACCCTATGACATTCTTTTGGTCCTATACATAGATTTTGTATGTGCCATCATCCTATGTTTAGTTAAAATAATAGAAAAAAAATTATTCCATTGCCAGGTAAACAGTACACATCTAATCAGCTGTCTCCAGCACAGTCTTATAACTTCAGAGTTAAAATTGCATAGTTACATTCTTTATTGGCACCTGTGAGCTGCCTGCCTCTCTCTCCTTTTCCCACAAAAGAGACCTAGATCAGCAGGGGTAGACAGTAAGCACATCCCCAACCCCTCCAATCCATAGAAATGATCATAAATAAACAAATGCCTGAATATATGCATTTCTATCCCCAGTAGGCAACATTCCAAGCCAGGCATGTTGATCCTGGGTTTCTGTTCCATTGATAACAGGGGAAATGCCATTTTTGTTCCAGCCCAGAGCCATCCAATGTGCACTTGTAAGGCAAGTTTCCATGTTGAGTGAATAAGGATCATTGTTTCCTACATAATGAGCCTCCCTCTCCTTTGGCTCTCAGTGAAAGGCTGCCACCACACTGGATAAGAAATAGTCCTGTTTAACCGCCAAGTGTCTGCTGAACACAGTGTGTAATGGGAATGATTTTCTTATCCTTCATTACATAACTGGCACATGAATAATTTTGCCCACCAGGTCATCATGTCACATCATCCATGGTAACTTGTTCGATCAAATGTAAAAACTGTATTACTCATCCAAAATGATCGTTTTTACAAGAAAAATAAGGAAATGCCTTTATTTCTACTCTCTTCCACCTCCATATATTGAAGATGTTGGTTTCAGAAATGAATAGTTAAGGAAAGCCAATAAAGTACATTGACTGAATTCATATTGTAATTTAAAATATGTTTTCAAGTGGTGCATATGTTTTATACCTGTTTCTGGCTGGCATAGCCAAACCAAGGATCTAGACATTAATACTAGATCCAGTTCACTAATATTTATTGCTCTAAATCCAATCTATATTAGCATGTCAGCCCTGAATCAAAGCAGAAGACAGCGGTATTTATGATTATTAGTACAATATTGAATCATCCTGAACCAATTACTGATCCAATTACCGTGTCATTATTATCTTCTGAATAGGGCTTGATTTGTCTGTGATAAATATGGTGCAATTAAACCACCTTTTTACATAATAAAACACTGCAGGTGTTTATTCTTAAGAGTTCACAGATACCAACAACCAATAGATTTAATTTAAAAAATCCTTGATATAAGTGTGAATTTTATTAAATTTTTCTAGCTTTAATGTACATTTAAAGTGTATATCATTGAAAGATACAATTGTGTAATCTCTTGTCTGGCTATTATTTAGAAACTATACTAACTGTCAGACAAAACAAAAATTAACACGGTTACTTGGGCTTCCCTGGTGGCGCAGCGGTTGAGAGTCCGCCTGCCGATGCAGGGGACACGGGTTCGTGACCCGGTCCGGGAAGATCCCACGTGCAGCGGAGCGGCTGGGCCCGTGAGCCATGGCCGCTGAGCCTGCGCGTCCGGAGCCTGTGCTCCGCAGCGCGGGAGGCCGCAGCGGTGAGAGGCCTGCGTACCGCCAAAAAAAAAAAAAAAACCATGGTTGCCTACTATTCTGATTAAAAATGTCATTTATTCAAGGCATATAAACATTAACTGAATTACTAAAGAAAGTTCTTAGTAATAGGTATGTTACAAAAAGAGATTAATAATAACAGCAAAAGTATATATGCAATTTTAAAACTTTTTTCACTGCATATTTAAATATACTATTATTTGAATGACCCACACTTCAACCAATCTAAATGTTAATAATTCTAAGAACTTTCATCTAAAAGACAAAAATCATTAAACAGAAAACAATATTTAAAGTTATTATTTTACATGTTGAAAATAACCCAAGAAATTGTCTTAGTTCTTGATGTGTTTCCTCTCCTCACTCTCTCTAGCCCCAAATTTAAAATCAACATTTATAATTAGAGGAGTAGAAAAGAATAATATCAGGATTACAATTTGGAGGGATTTTACAAAGGTATCTTGATTATTATAATAGTCAATCTGATAATTATTATACTTTAAAGCACCAAAATTCAAGTTAAATTGGAGGCTTTTTTGTAGAGAGGAACATATTGATTATTAATTTTCCATGACTTTAACCAAACAAGGAATTTCATGACCTTATAAAAAAAAGTTGTATTAAAAATAATGGATTCAGAAACAAAACCACCTTGACAGATTCAATTTATTGCCAAGTGGGCCTATTATACTATTTCTATCCTGCATTTTTCTTGATATCTTTTGGGGAAAGAAAATTTGATATAAATCTTAATCCACCTATCAGGCTAGTAGCTGTTTAACTAATGTCACTCGACAATGAAACAGTGGTTGGCCACCAACACCTTTTATAACGTTCTTCTAGATGTGGTCATAGAACGAACAGAACAAGTGTCAGTATTTACTGACTGCATTATTGCAATCAGCCAAGGATTTCAAAGTGGTTGATAACATATAGCTTTTATCATATACCTTGCTGTTGGCCTATCTAGGTCATTATAGAAAATTTGTTTTTGTTTTGAGACTATAATTATACAAATTACAGTTTTGTCCTCTTTCATCCACTCTCTCTGTCTCTGTCTCTCCCTTCCTTCCTCTCTTTTCATAAATAATTCTAAATAGGAGGGAGTTCCCACTTTCATTGCCAGCATTTCAATAATTGTAGATGTGTTCTTGTAGAAATCAACTGATAATTCTGAACACCTACCATCAATATCCAATTTTCTCCACATTTTAAAAGGCAAGAATAAACTCAAATCCATTCCAAGCAGATTAACAAAAATGTGCTTTTTTTTCAATCTAAAGTGTGTATAGGGGAGGAAGAGTCATTGTGCCTCACATAAAGGAGTATTAAAAATTAAAATGAACATTTTCATTGGTGCAGACTAAAATTTATTCTTGTAACCACAGAACTTCAATATAAATTAAGAGTTTGTAAAACATGGAAAATGGGTACTAGATTCCAGACAATATTTAATTTAACCTAAGTGTTAAAATAGAAGCAATAACACTGTGAATAAATTAATGAACTACAATTAATTATATTTACAATAAGTGGTTTGGGTTTGAAACACCTACTCTCTGCACTGATAAAATAAAACCTACATCCTGCAGAAGCTAAAGTAAGTTAAATGAAGATGCTTTTAACAAGGTTATTACTTAAGCAATGACAGGTTTACAGATTTTAGCACCACTGGGTTTTCACAGGAGCTACAGCAAGTGCTAAAATAACACACACCTTCAGGTTCATTAAATTCACCAGTGTGATGAAATAACTGATATTTTGCTATATTACTATAGTTCCTCAAAGAACCATCTATAAATAAGATACACTAGTAACAACTGTTTGTGCTGGTAAAATGATGAAATAATTCTTCCAAGGCTTATCTGCAAGGGAAAAATAGTGTTTAAGCAATACTGTGAGCGTAGCTATATCTAGTAATTTTGACTTCTTTGGAGTCACATATTTATTTATTTACCTAAAATAGGTATGTTCTGTAAAAGGTTTTGCCATGGGGCTGCACTCAGAAGGAAACTTGTAAAAAGGTGGTGTGTATTAAAAGGAAATAAACTGAATCTCACCCCCAAATATTTACTTTATTGTCTGATGTTTACTAGGATATTTATGGAGGCTGTTTTATTTAAAGAACTTATAAAATTCCAACAGCTGCCAGAAACAGCAGCGTCTCTGATAAATCCTTTACTGTAGTCTGTTGTGAGATGAGCCAAAAGCATAAATACTGGGTTTCTAATAAATCAATGGAGCCTGGCCTTCGGAGACCTAGAAGACATATGGGCAGTAATAGACTATCTCAGGTTGTCTCATGAGTGATTCCATCTGGATGAAGTCTTGGTGTTATTCACAGCCTACTTCTTTCCTAAAACACCTTCAATCTTATCCACAGCCTCCATCTCAAATGTCAGACCACCTGGGATATGCAGCTGTCAGGCTGAAAGGAGAGCTGCCTGGGACTGGCCCCGGCCTACTCATCAAGGAGATACTGTCACCAGCCAGCAGGCAATGCTAGGTGTGCAGGGGTGACCGACATTACCGAAAGCAGGGGCTATGCCTGGCTGAGGATTTGAGATTTTAAGGGAAAAATAGAGAACTTAGCTGACACAATGGCTATCTCTACAATAGAGCTGCCTCAGATGTGAGCATATGATATTCTCTCCTTCAAGATATTTTCTTCTTTTGGTCAATATTCATGTAGAGATCCATATATTTTGATTATAAATCAATCAAAATATATAATATTCACAAGTGTATTTCTTCATATCATTCTGAAGTTTTTTGCCATATGTTCTCTTACATTGGTATGTATATTTTCCATTATTAACCAAATTTACCTTGACCACTACATGCCTTCTGAGATAATCTTTTCTTTATTATAACTATGCTTGTTAGTCTCTTCCTTTCCCCTCTGCGTCCGGATACCCTCAGTCTCTGCTGATGTTCGTGGCTCTGACAGCCTGGGGGACAGCAGCACCCTAATACAGGTGGTCATTTTAGTTGACAAGCGACTAGTAAGAATCCATTCAGTTTAATATTTAGTGTTCCCTTCTTCACTCTCCTGAACCCTCCCTTTAAACAATCAGCAAACACAAAACTCCTATTGCAACTTCAATAATTGTACTCCTTCTCTTTGGAGATTGGATTATGTTTCTTTCATTCTGATTTTTCTCTTTTTTTTGCAAAGGTATTGAGGGTCACTTAACCCCACTAAAAATAGACCCCTTTAATCACAAATGATGGTTTCTACAAGAGGGCAGATGCCATATCTAGCTTCTTTGCTTGTATTTCTAAGTTTCAGCGATGGTTCTTGGCACTCTAAAATACTTAGCCAGTGAATGACTGAATTTGTGTCTTCCTATTTTCCTATGAAAGAGAATTGCCTTCATGGATAATCAAGACCCAATGTGATGTGAAGTTTTATTTGCCTTAAAATTTTCTTTTCCTAAATTTCTTTCCTGTGCATACTTGTTACAATCCTTTTACTTCTTGTTTAGCTCTTTTCTTAATATCAGGCTGTATTGATTGTTTTTCTGCTTCCTTTTTCTAATCCTTGATCTGCTGTATCCAGCTTTAAGTTAGGCTCTGAAAGTTAAGTCATTTGATGGTGGGTTTCTGGCTTTATGAAAAATGAATCATAATTTTTCCAGGGAGGCAGCACTGCATAGTGGTTAACAGCATGGGTTCTGGAGTCAGGTGGAATGAGTTTCAAACTCAGTGCTGCAATGAACAGCCGGCATGATACTGGGCAGGACTGCAGTGTGTGCTCATGTTCTCCACAATGAGGATGTGACACGACCTGCCTTGTTGGGTGGTAGAAGAATTAATTGTGACAAGTGTATGACACTCATGTCACATAATGCAGTGCTACCATTGAATACCTGATATTTTCTCTACAGTTGACTTGCTCTGTGAGATAAATATCATTGCCATTTCACCCTTAGGAAACTAAGCATAGGAGAGTTATTCTTTTGATGTTGCATTAATGGTGAGATGGGGTTTGAATCAAGGTTAGTCTAGTTCTAATGTCTTTATTTTTTCTGCAAGTTGCTCAGGAGGCAACTTTTGTGCCTCTGTGTAATTTTTTTTTTTTTTTTTTTTTTTTTTTAGTGGTACGCGGGCCTCTCACTGTTGTGGCCTCTCCCGTTGCGGAGCACAGGCTCCGGACGCGCAGGCTCAGCGGCCATGGCTCACGGGCCCAGCCGCTCCGCGGCATGTGGGATCTTTCCGGACCGGGGCTCAAACCCGCGTCCCCTGAATCGGCAGGCGGACTCTCAACCACTGCGCCACCAAGGAAGCCCACCTCTGTGTAATTTTGCACTCTGTGTGTACATAAAGAGCCAGGAAGGCTACTGGCTCCCCCTTCGAAACAGGTCTGGAATCTGACCACTCCTCTCTACCTCCACTACTACACCTTGGTCTCAGCCTTCGTCATCTCTTGCCTGGAATTCCCTATCAACCTCTTAACGGGTCTTCCTCATTCTATCCTCACCCTGTTAACTTTTATTCTCAGCACAGCCACCCAAGTGATCTTTAGAAATTGTAAGACCTATCATGCTGTTGTTCTGCTGAAAACCCCACACTGAAACCCCATTTCACTGAACCTAAGGGCCAATATCCTTGCAATGGTAACCATGTCACATAAAGGGTTGGCAGCTATGGCCTGTATGCCAAATCTGCCCACTGACATATTTTAGTAACCCATGAGCTAGGGATACTATTACATTTTTCAATGGTTAAAAAAGGGTGTTTTTTTAACTGTAGGATATGTGAAAATTATGTGAAATTTAACTTTCAATGTCCATAAATGAAGTTAATTGGAACCTAGACACTTACATTTACTTATATTTTACCTATGGCTGCTTTGGTGCTACATAGGTAGAAGTGAGTTGTTGGCAGCAAAGACTGTGTGTAGCGAAGCCTAAAATACTTACCATTGGGCTTTTCACAGAAATATTTGCTGACCTAAAAAATCTGGCCCGAGTTATTTCCATGACCTCGTACACTACTCTCCTCCACTCACTGTGCTTTTGTGGCACTGGCATTCCTGTTCCTGCCTTATGGCCTTTGCACGAGCTGTTTCTTCTTTCTGGAATACCCTTTCCCCTATGTGTCCACTTGTCTAATTTTCTTTACCTCTTTCAGTTGTCACCTGCTGCATGGCGTTGCCCACACTGAGCACCCTACTTGTTACTGCAATGTACACCCTACATTTTAGAGTCTTATTTCCCTCCCCCCACCTAACTTGCTCTACTTTTTCTTCTTTCATAGCACTTACCACCTTCTAACAGGCTATATAATTTGCTTACTTATTATGTTTGGTTTTTATTCTGTCTCTTCTTGCTAGTATAGAAGTCCCAAGAGGGCAGAGATGTCCATCTGCCTTGTTCAGTGGTATACCTCAAGTGCCTGAAATGTTGCCTCAAAAGCAATTGCACTCAGTAAGTATCTGTTGACTATTGAATGTGATATTATAATGGTTCTTACTAAGCAAAGTATTTTGATATTTGACCTCTGGTCCCTCACTAGAGCTACTGTTTTGATTTAATATTTTCCCTCAGGTTCATTACATGCAAAGGAAAATGTACTTAATTATATAGTTAACTAAGTAATTTGATTATGGTAGTATTCAATACCAGTCTCACTTTTCCAAAAGAAGCTCATCCTTTTCTTACCTTACTCCAAAAAAACAATGGAATAACTTTTAATTCTTAAATATATGAGTATGCCTGATCATTAACACTTTTACAGTTTTGAGTTGTATATACAGTTATTTTAATGTTTTTTATATGGCAAATAGGATTGTCTAAAATATTTAAGTAATATAGCTCTTTATAAGGAATAACATTAAGAACAAATTATTCATGTATAGTTTTGAATAGTATTGTAGATACTCATATTAACAAAAATGAAAAAAATGATAAATAATGATAAATAATGTATGACTGATTTTGAATGAAACTTTATAAGGTACTTTGAAGAAAAGAAATGTTTTCCAAAATAACAATTCCTTCATTGACTGTATAAAGTCTTAAAATGTAAAATTTAATTTTGGCCTGAATCATTTCAAAAAAGTTAATTCAATGTAACATGAAGTAAGATTTTAAGTGAAAAGTATAGGTTTTTTTTCTATAAATTTAATTCACTTGACTAATTTGCATTGAATGTTGCCACATATGGTCCAAAATGAGCAGAAAATTCACATGTCCCTCTACTAAAAATGACTGATAAGTGCATAGACAACCATATTTTATGTAAGAACTTGAACAATTTCTTCAACAAAGAGTCTGAGGACAGAAAACACAAATTACATTAATTAAATTATTTTTGCTAAAATATTAAAAGCAGAAAATTATAGTTATGGCATTCCAGCAAGTGAAAAATCACTTTAACCTCTTTGTATGACCATATATAATAGAATGAGGTTTGATATTCAAAATGCTAACTCTGAGAAATTTTAAAATGCTACAAGTCCATTTGAATCATCTCATTACTCTTTATTTTTACTATCTTAGTAAATTTTATTTCATTCTCTTCATCTCAAAGTTAGCTTCTACTTTAGAATAAATACAAATGTTTTAGAAAGAATCCTTACTAATATGAATAAAATAGAGGATATGTTCATATTACACTGATCTTATCAAACATGTACTGCTTGTTTGTGTGTTGGTAATCATCTATCCTTGCTGTCATTCAAATGGTCCACTATGAATGATCACATTACATGCAAACAATTAACTGGCACCTTCCATCCAGGTATGATAAAAATGGGGGATAGAGGAGGAGAATGACTCATTTAGTGAACTGGACAGGAATTAGAATCTTGAAGAAATGGGCCCAGATAGCTAAATACTGTAGTTAGTGTGCATTTAACTACAGACAGTAGTTATAATTTCAGTTGACTTCATATGCTGTCCTAGATCTTTGACTTTCTAGTAGATGCTGAAAATATGTGACCTGGAGTTTTTTTTCAGTTTATGGACAAGGTTTTTCATGTCCTCTGACTCTGAAGAAAGCAAAGTTCCCCCAAAAGTTGGAAAAATGACTCACTCGGGATTTAAAATTTCTAAAAGTAGGTTTTAAGAAAATGGATGTTGAGAAATAATGCTTCCAAAAATAAATAAAAGGAAAATGGCAGAAAAAATGTTGATCTTACTTAGTGGTTCTAGATATTTTTATGTGAATCATGTAGGAAAGACCATGACCCTGTATCTGTAAGATATAATGAAAAACTGCAGCACATATTATTCAGTTCTAGCAGTGCAACTTTGTAGATACTCATTATATGCCAAGAAAGATAAAACACCTAAAACTGGCACTGGTTTGGGGAAACTTGAGTCATGGGACAGACAACGGTAAGTGAAAAATGTGGAGGTGAAATAATTAAGGAAGCAAGAGGACCTGTGGAAGTTTATCATCAAAGCCTTACACAGGGAGGAGGGTCTCAACTTTGGAAAACTCATGGAACTTACACGGAGTTACAAGGGGAAGATGTGGTAAACCAACACAGCGTTGCAATTGTCATAAGGGCAGGAGATTCTCTATGGCTTGTGGCACTTAAGGGAAGGTAACCAGATCACATACGTATCAATCCAGTTGCTACCATCAATTTCAACTTCCCCCAAATGAACTCAACTATAAAATACTACTTTTTAATATCATTTTTAAACAACAGCTATACTTAAGAATTTTGGTCTTTAAGTGTTTCAGGCCTTTTATTGTAGATCTTTGGGAATGGACCTCTTGGGGGATGGATCCCAGGAAATATTGATTTTTTTATGTAATACGCTGCGATATTTTGGCTTTGGAGTGTGGGATTAAGTTAGAGTTCTAAATTGTTTTCTTTGGATAAGTCTGTGCCTATTTATTGCATCCTCCTCAATGCTCTATGTATAGTATTTTCTAGAAAATATTTGTCTAGTTTTCTAAGCTAAGACTTGCTTGGACACTGGTTGCCTTCTAAGCAAGTTAGGTTTATATCAATTTTCCATAACTTCTTAATATACATTTGAGTATTTCTTTGTCCTGTCATTCTCCACTTCAGTGGAAGCAGGGTATCCTTCAGTCTCCTGAAAGCAGAGCAGTAGGAAAAGAATTATAGCAAGCAGGCAGTTATTGCACAAGATATTTTTTCAAGCTCTGGTGAAAAGAGTGATTAGTGAATGAAAATTACCTTCTAATCCTTAAAGACTAGGTAAATTGTGGGAGCTACTCTAGCCACATCCCTTACAATCTTCAAATAGATTCCACGGCACTTATTTCTTTGGAAATGAAACAATTCATTAGTATTTCATGAAATGTTTTATTTGTTTATCTGTTTGCAGTCAATACAATGCAATATCCCATTTAAAATATTGCATCCCTTAAAGAAGATGTGGTACACACACACACACACACACACACACACACACACATCTTTTATTTTAGTGATTAGACCTAGATTTTCCTAAATTTTCACATACATGTAACTTTCTCAGGATGTGCGGCCCCAAAATCAATCCTCAAGGGATTAACTAATCAAAAAATGAAATAATGCCATTTGCAGCAACATGGATGGAACTAGAGATTATCATACTAAGTGAGGTAAGCCAGACAGAGAAAGACAAATAGCATATGCTATCACTTATATGTGGAATCTAAAAAATGATACAAATGAACTTATTTACAAAACAGAAATAGACCCACAGACATAGAAAACAAATGTATGGTTACCAAAAGGGAAGGGGTTGGGGGAATAAATTAAGTGTTTGGGATTAACATATATACAGTACTATATAAAAAATAGATAACCAACAAGGACCTACTGTATAGCACAGGGAACTATAGTCAATATTTTGTAGTAATCTATAAGGGAAGAGAATCTGAAAAAGAATACATATATGGTGAGTTTTCAGTAATACTTAGGTGAAAAAATAAAACCTGTGGGTTAACTTTCTGACCTGACTCCAAAAATCCATTAAATTGAGTAGCACTTCTGAATGCATCAGAGAGGAAGACTCCAGGAAGCTTGCCGGTGAGAGCCATGTGGCTGACAGGGTCTTGATGCTCTGGCCGGGTGTCAGGCCTGAGCCTCGGAGGTTGGAGAGCTGAGTTCAGGACATTGGACCACCAGAGACCTCCCGGGCCCACGTAATGTCAGTTGGCGAGAACTCTCCCAGAGATCTCCATCTCAATGCTAAGACTCAACTCCATTCAAAGAACAGCAAGCTCCAGTGCTGGACACCACATTGCCAAACAACTAGCAAGACAGGAACACAACCCCAGCCATTAGCAGAGAGGCTGCCTAAAATCATAAAAAGCCCACAGACAGCCCAAAACACACCACCGAACTTGATTCTGCCCAACAGAAAGACAAGATCCAGCCTCATCCACCAGAACACAGGCACCAGGTCCCTCAGCCAGGAAGCCTACACAACCCACTGAACCAAACTCACCCACTGGAGGCAAACACCAAAAACAAAGAGAACTATGAACGTGCAGACTGCAAAAAGGAGACATCAAACACAGTGAGGTAAGCAAAATTAGAGGACAGAGAAATATGCAGCAGATGAAGGAGCAAGGTAAAAACCCACCAGACCAAATAAATGAAAAGGAAATAGGCAGTCTACCTAAAAAATAATTCAGAGTAATGATAGTAAAGATGATCCACAATCTTGGAAATAGAATGGAGAAAATACAAGAAACGTTTAACAAGTACCTAGAAGAACTAAAGAGCAAAGAAACAATGAGGGACAACACAATCAATGAAATTAAAAATTCTCTAGAAGGAATCAATAGCAGAATAACTGAGGCAGAAGAACGAATAAGTGACCTGGAAGATAAAATAGCAGAAATAACTACCACAGAGCAGAATAAAGAAAAAAGAGTGAAAAGAATTGAGGACAGTCTCAGAGACCTCTGGGACAACATTAAATGCACCAACATTCGAATTATAGGGGTCCCAGAAGCAGAAGAGAAAAAGAAAGGGACTGAGAAAAGATTTGAAGAGATTATAGTTGAAAACTTCCCTAATATCAGAAAGGAAAGAGTCAATATAGTCTAGGAAGCACAGAGAGTCTGATACAGGATAAATCCAAGGAGAAACACCCCAAGACACATATTAATTAAACTATCAAAAATTAAATGCAAAGAAAAATTATTAAAAGCAGCAAAGGAAAAGCAACAAATAACATACAAGGGAATCCCCATAAGGTTAACAGCTGATCTTTCAGCAGAAACTCTGCAAGCCAGAAGGGAGTGGCAGGACATATTTAAAGTGATGAAAGGGAAAAACCTACAACCAAGATTACTCTTCCCGGCAAGGATCTCATTCAGATTTGACAGAGAAATTAAAACCTTTACAGACAAGCAAAGGCCTACAATAAGAAACCCAAAACAATTTAAAAAATGGTAATAGGAACATACATAGCGATAATTACCTTAAATTTAAATGGATTAAATGCTCCAACCAAAAGACATAGACTGGCTGAATGGATACAAAAGTAAGACCCGTATAAATGCTGTCTACAAGAGACCCACTTTAGACCTAGGGACACATACAGACTGAAAGTGAGGGGATGGAAAAAGATATTCCGTGCAAATGGAAATCAAAAGAAAGCTGGAGTAGCAATTCTCATATCAGACAAAATAGACTCTAAAATAAAGACTATTATAAGAGACAAAGAAGGACACTACATAATGATCAATGGATCAATCCATGAAAAAGATATAACAACTGTAAATATTTATGCACCCAACATAAGACGACCTCAATACATTAGGCAACTGCTAACAGACATAAAAGGGTAAATCGACAGTAACACAATCATAATAGGGGACTTTAACACCCCACTTTCACCAATGGACAGATTATCCAAAATGAAAATAAATAAGGAAACACAAGTTTAAATGACACATTAAATGAGATGGGCTTAATTGATATTTATAGGACATTCCATCCCAAAACAGCAGAATACACTTTCTTCTCAAGTGCTCATGGAACATTCTCCAGGATAGATCATATCTTGGGTCATAAATCAAGCCTTAGTAAATTTAAGAAAATTTAAATCATATCAAGTATCTTTTCCAACCACAACATTATGAGACTAGATATCAATTACAGGAAAAAAAACTGTGAAAAAATAGAAACACATGGAGGCTAAACAATACACTGTTAATTAACATTATCAATTTCTTCAGACATCACTGAAGAAATAAAAGAGGAAATCAAAAACTACCTAGAAACAAATGACAATGAAAACACGATGGCCCACAACCTAAGGGGTGCAGCAAAAACAGTTCTAAGAGGGAGGTTTACAGCAATACAATCCTACCTCAAGAAATAGGAAACATCGCAAATAAACAACCTAACCTTACACCTAAGGAAATTAGAGAAAGAAGAACAAAATATGCCCAAAGTTAGCAGAAGGAAAGAAATCATAAAGATCAGATCAGAAATAAATGAAAAAGAAATGAAGGAAACAATAGCAAAGATCAATAAAACTAAAAGCTAGTTCTTTGAGAAGATAAACAAAATTGATAAACCATTAGCCAGACTCATCAAGAAAAAAAGGGAGAATATGCAAATCAATAGAATAGAAATGAAAAAGGAGAAGGAAAAACTGACACTGCAGAAATACAATGATAATGAGAGATTACTACAAGCAACTATATGCCAATAAAATGGACAACCTGGAAGAAATGGACAAATTCTTAGAAGAGCACAACCTTCCGAGACTGAACCAGAAAGATATAGAAAATCTAAACAGACCAATCACAAGCACTGAAATTGAAACTGTGATTAAAAATCTTCCAACAAACAAAAGCCCAGGATCAGATGGCTCCACAGGCAAATTCTATCAAACATTTAGAGAAGATCTAACACCTATCCTTCTCAAACTCTTCCAAAATATAGCAGAGGGAGGAACACTCCCAAACTCATTCTACGATGCCACCATAACCCTGATACCAAAACGAGACAAAGATGTCACAAAAAAAGAAAACTACAGGCCAATAACACTGATGAACATAGATGTGAACATCCTCAACAAAATACTAGCAAATAGAATCCAGCAGCACATTAAAAGGATCATACACCATGATCGAGTGGGGTTTATCCCAGGAATGCAAGGATTCTTCAATATATGCAAATCAATCAAGGTGATAAACCAATTAACAAGTTGAAGGATAAAAACCATATGATAATCTCAATAGATGCAGAAAAAGCTTCTGACAAAAATCAACACCCATTTATGGTAAAAACACTCCAGAAAGTAGGCAAAGAGGGAACTTACTTCAACATAATGAAGGCCATATATGACAAACCCACAGGCAACATCGTTCTCAATGGTGAAAAACTGAAGCCATTTCCACTAAGATCAGGAATAAGACAAGGCTGCCCACTCTCACCACTATTATTCAACATAGTTTTGGAAGTTTTAGCTGCAGCAATCAGAGACAAAAAAGAAATAAAAGGAATTCAAATCTGAAAAGAAGTAAAACTGTCACTATTTGCAGATGACATGATACTATACACAGAGACTCCTAAAGATGCTACCAGAAAACTACTAGAGCTAGTCAATGAATTTGGTAATGTAAAAGGATACAAAGTTAATGCACAGAAATCTCTTGCATTCCTATACACTAATGATGAAAAATCTGAAAGTGAAATTAAGGAAACACTCCCATTTACCATTGCAACAAAAAGAATCAAATACCTAGGAATAAACCTACTTAAAGAGACAAAAGACCTGTATGTAGAAAACTACAAGACACTGGTGAAAGAAATTAAAGATGATACAAACAGATGGAGAGATATACCATGTTTTGGATTGGAAGAATCAACATTGTGAAAATGACTGTACTAC
>NC_041215.1:52351278-52425818 GCF_002837175.3 Physeter macrocephalus
TATAAAACTCTTAGAGGAAAACATAGGCAGAACACTCTATGACATAAATCACAGCAAGATCCTTTTTGACCCACCTCCTAGAGAAATGGAAATAAAAACAAAAACAAATATGACCTAATGACCCTTACAAGCTTTTGCACAGCAAAGGAAACCATAAACAAGATGAAAAGGTAACCCTCAGAATGGGAGAAAATATTTGTAAATGAAGCAAATGACAAATGATTAATCTCCAAAATATACAAGCAGCTCATGCAGTTCAGTATCAAAAAACAAAAAACTGAATCCAAAAATGGCCAGAAGACCTAAATAGATATTTCTCCAAAGAAGATATA
Organism: Physeter macrocephalus; assembly: GCF_002837175.3. Lineage (NCBI taxonomy): Eukaryota > Metazoa > Chordata > Mammalia > Artiodactyla > Physeteridae > Physeter > Physeter macrocephalus. The sequence continues at coordinate 52,351,611 of NC_041215.1, forward strand.
CAGATTGCCAATAAACACATGAAAGTATGCTCAACATCACTAATCATTAGAGAAATGCAAATCAAAACTACAATGAGGTATCACCTCACACCGGTCAGAATGGCCATCATCAAAAAATCTACAAACAATAAATGCTGGAGAGGGTGTGGTGAAACGGGAACCCTCTTGCACTACTGGTGGGAATGTAGATTGATACAGCCACTATGGAGAACAGTATGAAGGTTCCTTAAAAAACTAAAAATAGAACTACCAAATAACCCAGCAATCCCACTACTAGGAATATACCCTGAGAAAACCATAATTCAAGAAGAGTCATGTGTCATGACTGTAGCATGTATCATAGTCATGCAGCACTATTTACAATAGCCAGGACATGGAAGCAACCTAAGTGACCATCGACAGATGAATGGATAAAGAATATGTGACACATATATGCAATGGAATATTACTCAGCCATAAAAAGGAACGAAATTGAGTTATCTGTAGTGAGGTGGATGGACCTACAGTCTTTCAGACAGAGTGAAGTAAGTCAGAAAGAGAAAAACAAATACTGTAAGATAACACATGTATATGGAGTCTAAAAAAAAATTGTTGTGAAGAACTTAGGGGCAGGACACGAATAACGACGCAGACATAGAGAATGGACTTGAGGATACAGGGAGGGGGAAGGATAAGCTGGGATGAAGTGAGAGAGTGGCACTGACTTATATACACTACCAAATGTAAAATAGATAGCTAGTGGGAAGCAGCAGCAAAGCACAGGGAGATCCGCTCAGTGCTTTCTGACCACCTAGAGGGGTGGGGTAGGGAGGGTGAGAGGGAGATGCTAGAGGGAGGGAATATGGGGATATATGTATACCTATAGCTGATTCACTTTGTTATACAGCAGAGACTAACACAACAATGTTAAGCAATTATATTCCAATAAAAATGTTTAAAAAAATCCATTAAATTATTTTAAATACTTCTAACGATTTAAGTGGTAGAGTAGGTACAATATGATTATTTCTTCATTCATTTTAGGGTATTTTCTTTTGAAAGAGCATTATACAGGTAGCTAATATCATGGTCATGTCCACAAAGAGACAAACCATCTTGAGAATGGGGGAAAGAAAGGAAACCATCTCTGGGTCTTTGGTCTACATGAATGATCCCACATATCTGGATACTTAGAAACATCTACATACTTGAATGGGATTAACACAATATTTGGATGACTGAAAACATTGTTCTCTTTACATAGAAATATTTGAACATTTTTGCATAGGTCATCTCCAACATAGATTATATAATGTAACATGTCAAAGATATACTTTGTTCTTGATAAGATCCTTGTGTTCACTTGCCTGCCATGACAATGGCTTTAATTTGTGAGATATATATGGGTGCCCAAACCACCAACTATGTCAGCAGAATGGAGTTGTAATTCCACTCCATTAGCCTAACTCACTGTAAACCCATGGCTAAAACAGGCACAAAGATTTACAAAGAATGACAGCATTGATGGGATGCCATAGAATTTCATGCTGCACCTATTCTCAAAAATAAAGTTTCCTGTCTTTGCAGCTTTCAACGTAGCCCTTCCACTGATGCTAAATTTGTTGATTATTTAAAAAAAAAAAAAAAGAAAGAACTATACAAACAGACAGGGAAATAAGGTGCCTACAATACCCCTTGTTGAAGGCTGCATTACTTACTACGCTTGGATGAATTTATATTGGATAAATCTAGTATGAAGTGAAAACCTTATTTCCAGCTGAGGCTTAAAAATGTTTTACTAAAACATGCTTAAGCAAATGCATTTTGATGCCTCACAAGGAAAATACACACAGAGCTCTCTTTGCAGAAGTTCAATAAGTTGTGTATTGGCAGCTGAAGAAAGATGTTCTCTTTCTGATTTGCACTCATAGATTTGCACTGACTTAATTTAAAATTCATGGTATGCAGAGAAGAAATGGTTAAATATGACTTTTGGATGATACCTAACAAGGAAAAGTCACTTTTTCTTTCCTGTTCACTAGTGAGCCACACTGCCAAATCTCCACATGCTCACCCAGAAGCTACTTTTAAATGGAGGGTCTCTTCACCCTGAAGGTCTAAGACAGTGGAACTTCACCTTCAACTGGCATTTCTCCACCTTACAGGGTCCCAAAAGCTTTCAAATCCACCTCAAGCCCAGGCAGTGGCAAAGTGGGAGAGGAATTGAAGAAGCAAAAATTAAATATTAAAGTACATAAGAATTAAATATTACTTATTTAAATGGCAATTATGCAGTTGAAAACAAGATCATCACACCTGTACAAGAAAAGGCATGCAAGCCCCAAACATCTGCTTGGATCCACCTGCCAGGCACCTGTTTTACTGTTTCAATGCCATTTGATTGCTGGCGATGTAGAGGCTCTTGTGAGGTAATGAGTGATTTTACATTATGCATGATTGAAAACAGGTGTTCTAATGCTGTACAATTCTATGCATGCATAATTCAGTTTGTTTAGAGCAAGATCTTTAAAAGAAGTACTGCATGGGCTTTATTATTTCTATAAACATGAAGGTTATTTTTTTTTAATGTGCAAGGATTGTTCCTTTTCAGTCAGCTTGTTTATGGCAATTTTTGTGTAATTTTATGGATGAGGAATAATATCTTGAAAGGTAAAATTGATCATACTTAAAACATGTAAGAAGTAAAATTGAAAGGTCTGTTAGCAAGAGGAAAACGGTATTAAAATTCAATGTTCTAAGTGAAAATGCCTGATTATTTCCTTCCTGCTTTGCCTGCTTTCTGATGGTAACAAAACATTTGTCTGAGAGCTATAATTAGGGAGGGGTGAACTATTTGGGAAAATAGAGAAATTGTTTTGTATCTCAGCCCAAAAACCACGCAGAGCCCAGACGTCCTTAAAGACAGAACTGATGTTAGCAACTCTCTATTCTACTTAGAGATCATGAGTTCACACCCTTCTGTAATCCACTGTAGGATACCACTGAGAAAGACAATCTCCTTCACCCCAATACCCACTTCAAGTTTTGTCTACCCTGGTTTTCTAGAGTCAGAAGTGTTAGCATCAGAATATTGTGTTTCAAATAGCAAGTAAAATCCCTACACTCCCAATGTTAAGATTTAGAACCTCACCAAGGACACCTGAGACTTGTTCTCTTAGAGACTTGGTGTCTTGGACACTAAAGACCAAAGACACTATAGTGTCTTGAGCCACATATTATTAAATATTTAACATTTCTAAGGTGTGAGAGAGAGAAAACATTTGCTTCAATTAATACTATTTAAGTAATAGAAAGACAAAGCAAAAGAATTATAGTCATCATCACATTGCTATTACTAACTTACATCTGTTGAATGTTTCATACCATACAAACCATAGTATAAGAGAGTTATTGACACATAATAATCCCTTCCTAAAAAATATACCACCTCAGCAAGTAGTCAGCTTTGAGCTTTGAGGTTTGGCTCTCTTCCCTCATTTTAAGAGCTGTGGGGAGCTTCACAAGGGAATCTATTATTGAAAACCTTTTCAGCTAGAAGTAAACTGTAAGACTGGTCCTTCATGTGGGGAGCAACACTGGGAAAGTCACAAAGAAAAATAGAAGATTTGGTATGAAGGAGAACACTTTCATTGCCATTGCCACAGTGAATTGACCTTATTCCCTCCCATGAGGGTAAGGCTGGTGAGCAGGCCTTTACAAGTATTCACCAAATATAAACGTTGGCCTCATAAACTCAGAGACTCAATGCCAGGAAGGGCTTCAGGAATCTAAACTAAAGGATATAAGTAACCAGAAGATACAAATGTTGGTCTGGCAATCCTGACCTAGCATAAAATGACCTCTTTCTCTAAAAGTTAAGATAGCAAAACTTTCTTTTTTAAATCTGCGAACTATTTATATAAAATCTCTTTTTTACTACACGTCTCAATGCTGATGAACACCTAAAATATTAAGTTGAATCATGAAATTGCAATTTTTGTTGGTAAAAACTGGTTGAATATTAGACACTTCATGTGGTTCAATCTATCTCTGCTAAGGGTCCCTCAGTTGGAGGCCTCACTTATTCTTGAATACAATCAACCATACATTGCATGCAATCCATAACTAGTAAGAAAATCCATGCTCCTGATAGGAGGAAATGAAGAGACAGACAAAGTGTAATAAATGTTCAGCCACCACCTTATGAGAGGGCCTTGCAACCACGGTAGAAGTTGGGAAATTCTCTACCTCATACTCAGAGATGGAGTCTTTTTTTCCCCACGAATCAGCTGTTCTTAATGAATGGTTTGGCCAATAGATTGAGGTAGAGCTTTGCAGCTCTGCCTGTGTATCTTGGAATGATAGCTGGTAGGATTCTTTCTCTAACATAGTGAGATTATGTGTAGGGTCACACAGGTCAAAAGCCTCATCTGAGCTTTCAGCCAATTGCCAACATCGATTCACAAGCACATGAGGGAGCCAACTTGGCTGTCGCCTATCCCAAATGAGTCTTCAAATGTCTCCAGCAACCACTACCACCTGACTGCAAATGCTTCATTGATTAGATATGGCTGTAGATACGTTGCTGCTCCTCCCATTGATAGGCGGGGCCTATTTTCCTTCTTTGAGAATCTGAGCTGACCTTGGACTGCTTTGACCATTAGAATGTGGTAGGAGTGGTGTTCAGCCAGTTCCAGGCCTACTTGTAAGAGGATTGCCAGTTTTTGCTCTTTCTCTCTGGGAATATTGGCTCTTAAAATCCACCTTCCATTGAGAAGTGAGACGCGTCAACCCGCTGCACTGTGAGAAACCTGAACGACGTTGAGAGGTTCCGGATGATGAGACGCAGTGTTTAAGAGAGACAAGAAGCACTGAAGCAGCGGGTATGTGAGTGAAGCAACCACCTCGGAAGAGGTTTCTCCAGCCCGTGCTGCTCCAGAGGCTGCCCCAGGGATCAGAGAGGAGCCCAGCCAAGCCCTGCAAACATTCCTGACCCACCAACGTGTGAGTAAACAAATTGGTCATTTTAAGGCACTAAGTTTTGTGGAAGTTTGTTATGAAGCAATAGATAACTAGAACTTGCTTAAAGAAAGAACACAGATTTAGCCACTAAACAGGTGTGGGAACTGAAGAAAACTAGTTAATCTCTCACCCTCAATTGTCCCATCTCAAAAATGGAGTAATGGTATCTTCTGCCTGCAAGGATTGTTTTGAGAATGAAAACATGACGTTTTCAGAACAGTGCCTGACACATATAAATCCTCTAAAATTGTGAGTCATCATGATTACCATTCAGAGCTCTACAAAGAAATAGAATATGTAGGAAGATAATTAAGCCTGAGTGTCCAAGCCACTTTACATAGAGATGCAAAGCTTCTTGAAGCAGTCCTAGCTTATTACCTTCTGCTTTTTTTTTTTTTTTTTTTTTTTTTGCGGTACGCGGGCCTCCCTCTGTGCCTCGGAAGGCGGACGCGCAACCACTGCGCCACCAGGGAAGCCCTACCTTCTGCTTTCTAACGTGACAATTGTAGTTTTCCTTTCAGTATGAGGCAGAGCATTTCCCAACTTCTACTGTGGTTGCAAGGGCTTCTCAGAAAGTTGTTGCTGAACGTGTATTACACATTGTATCTGTATTTCCTCCTGTCAGAGATATTCACTCTGGAAGTCTGAAAGCCCAGATTGGAGACTAGTCAGGTGCTGTGTGAATGTAAATAATTTAAGTGGCAAATTTAACTCAGAGCGCACTGACCATAAGACAATCCCTGTGCTTACCTGAGGTGTCCAAAAGGGTAGATACTGGCCAGGGCAGGGGGTGGGGGGTGTCTGAAAGATGGAGAAGTTGGCAAAGACAAACTGGTATCTTTTAGTTTTATCCAGGCCCAGACCCATTTGAGACCCCTGGTGTGTGCCCATGGGCTGATATAACCAGTGATCAGTTTCTTGTGGACCAACAAATGGTTAGCAAGCCTCTTAGAATGTCTTTAGTGTGTATTTATAATAACCCCACATATGATAAAGCTCAATTTCTACTAAATGTATTGTCAATGCTTTGAAAAATTATCATCAGTGGTGAATTGAAGCAGGTGAATACTATTGATCATTTGATTGTAAGCATCTGTACTAAATTGTCAGTAACTTTGAGTGTTAATACTTTAAATACTGACTTAAATTGTCAGCACCTTAAGAGTAGAAACCATATCTGTTTAACTTGTGCATGCAGGCAGAGCCTAAGCAATTTTAACTGGAGAGGCAGCATCATGTAATGATCAAGAGCATGGGCTCAGCTCTGGTTCATGACTTAACTAGCTGTGTGTCGTTGAGCAAGTTACTTTACCTTTGTGCCTTCGCTTCTTTATAAAGTGGGGATACTAGAAGTATCTACTCATTGAGCTCTTATGAGGATGAACCGAATTAATATTTGCAAAGTGCTTAGTACAGAACCTGGGACACTGCAAGTGCCATGCTAGTATTAGCTAATTAATAATTAGCCTTAATATTTATACTTTGGAGATGAGGAAGTTGAGCCTAGACAAGTTAAATAGCTTAGATACCCTTCACCGCAAGGTTGTCACAGGGCAAGATTTAGAACACATATCACAGAAAAAGAAAATAAATATTCAAATACTGATAAAAGTATGTGGATATAGTACATGAAGGTTGAGGTGAGGATTAAGAATTATATAAAAGTGTTTAAGGTCATTGGAAAGTGCTTACATACTTTGGTATATATTAACAAATGAAAAGGTAAGATAAGGAAAATATAGAGTTGCACAAAGTTATGGTTGTTTGAAATAAGATTCAAATTAAATTGGATCCTCAATATTAGCAAACAGCGTACTGAATTTGCAGTTCAGAACCAAATGAAACTATCTGCTTAACATTACTAAATTTAGCAAAACTTAAATGAAGTGAACACTGTTGAAAACTTCAGAGAAGCATGTTATAAACTGAATTATTGCAACAGGGTTTTACAGTACTGGGTGAGTACACTTGTGCAAAGAGTTTAGAAGAAATTAAAAACCAAAATGCTTGCTCCTGAACTGCTAGGAGTCAGTTGAGGAATGAATATCTGAATATCTAAATCACCCCAAGGACAGGGTAGGCAGGACCAGTCCAAGAAAGGGCTAGAATCATTGTCTGGAGCAAATTGACACATGGAATGAGGAGGCCACAGATGGAAAGAAAATAGTGCCCTTCAGTAGTCATACTCAGTGTGACAAAAAATAAGCACATTTGTTTGGAAAGTGAGTAAATAAATGTGTGTATCCATTTGTAAAATTACTGTATAGTCCATTTATGAGAGAAACCTGCTCATCAGGTAGAAGTTGGTTCTCCCCATCCCAGTATTACTGCTTCCTCCATATTCTAGCTCCACCTATTCTCCCCTAATTGATTGCTCTTTTTTAATTGCATCTCAGAGTGCACACCTTCAATTTGCTTATACATTGCAGACACACACACACTCACATATACACAATAAAACTTGGGCATGTAATAGGCATGAATGCCAAATTGCAAATTGAGGTGTATAAGGAATTTAATTTTTCTATAACTGAACCTATTTTCTATTTAAGCCTTGTTTCACTGTGTATTGAAAATTAAATCCTCATCCAGTAGTCTCCCATCCCTAAACTCAATCCTTGAGAAGGGAGTACCTAGTATTAAGAACAATTGGGTATGAGATGAGTGGGGAGAGAGGAATCTGGTCCAGGTTGTCAGCATCCATTCACACTGACATCTACTGAGACTTAGATCACCCATGGGACCTTTGCTTCTGAGCACATGCTCTTTATTGCTGTTTTCTTCTTAGTGCAAACTCAAAGCCTCTCCAGGCCAGCTCTCTCAGAGGAGGTATCATACTCTTCTCTGCCTCATAGACAACCTTTACGTGCTTCTACTCTGGGATTTCTGGAAATGTGCTCAGCCAAGCGCTCTATCTAGATGTTCTGTGAAGCCATGTCTGTGCTACTGGCCCCTTACAATGCTGGGTAATGGACAACTCTGGATCTTGCTGGCTCTCTAGACTTGATCTGATTTTGGGGGCACATTCACCTTTTTCTCAGACACCCAACCCTATAGCCAAGGTTTATATCATCACTACTTTCCTCCCTGGCCCTTTCCTCAACCTGTAGAATATTTTGTATTTCCAGAGGAGATCTTCTCTTACCTACTAGGAATTAGTCCAAGTCTTTTCTGGTAAAAATCTTATGCCATAAGTACTTTAGTGTTTAGAAGCACAATAAACTGAGGTTCTCTGGAATTCCAAAGCCCTTTTCAAACTGAAGATGTTTTCTCCCTCCGATTTATCAAACCCTCTCTTGGGACAACCAATGCCTCATGGCCCAGCAGACAAGGGAGAGACAACTGTATAAACAATCATTAGATGAGGAGATACCAGGGAATGTACATCAGTTAATATTAAAAGCTTATCCAGTTATTTGTAAATCAGCAAAGCATAACATTTCTGAACCTGGCTACAGGTGACTTTTCAATAATTTCTCCTATATATGTCCCCCAACTTTTAGATCTCTGAACACAAAACCTCTTTCATGCTTTTGTGCCTTTACTTATGTGACTCCTGTCCAAATTACCTTCTTCTCCTTCATTGCCTGGGCAATTCCACACATACACAGTAAAGCATCATGGGAAAGAGTGTGGTGTCTGGGTTCAGGCCTCAAACCCACTTACCACTTACTCCATGTGAGGAGGTGATAGACAAGTTACTTAATCTCCCTCTGCCCAGTTTCTTCATCTGCAGCATGGGAATTACAAGTGTGCCTTCCTCAAGGGTTTTCTAGGGGGATTAAATGAACTAATATGTATAAAGTACTTAAAATGGTATCTAGTGAATAATAGGCACTGACTATTTCCACTCACCTTTCAAGACTCATTTAATACCATTGCTTTCCTGATAGCCTTTGTGAATGACTTCAACTTGGATTCAGTACCTGTCTTCTGAGGACCCACAGCACCTTATGCTCACCCCCATGTTACTCCCATTCTTCTGCCCCTGGTAGTCAATTAAATTCAGAGGCCAGACTTCAGCTCCTGAGGGTGGTGAAAGAAGGGGTCAGCGGCATTGATTGGAAAGGGCACAGGGTGCATTTTCTCAGGGGAGAGCAGTCTTTCGCGTTTTGTAGAGTAGCCTCTTGTGAATACGTTTGCTGCAACTTTTGATGTTACAAGAGTCTGTTTCCTTCCCCAATCCTACATAATATTACAAACTCCACTTCTGCTACATTAGCACACCAGGAGGAGTGGTGGGGGAGTGGAACAAAGGAAGGAAGAAAAAAAAATTTGTATCAAAATATTAGTAGAGCTAGTATTTAGAGGAAAAGCATCCCTACTTTTTCTAATAAAGGAAAAGTGGTTAATGGAGACAGAATGACATGTTCAAGTTTATAGGTCACATGGCAAGCAGTTAAATCAAGACAGTTTAACTCTTAAAACTTCTATAATCTTGGCGTTTAGTAACTGTAATTCTATTTCTCACGGGAGTGTGCCATCTCTGAAGAATGTATTATAAGTGATACTGGCCATTGAAGACAGAAAAGTCTAGAAATTGGACCCTGGTTTCTCTCACTGCTCTGTAGACCGGCCTGGCTTGTTAGGGATGTAATTCCCAGTTTCTTAAAGCTTTACTATTAAACTTATTGACTTGAATCTTGTCCCAATGTCTCAAGTTTCTTGCCACAGATACAGTTTTTATCTTAAAGCAAATCCTTCATTTTCTTTGTCTGTACAAAATTCCAGGGCCTGGATATCATCTAGTCTTAGGGTAACATCTTCCAGATTTGTGTAAAGCTGATTACATGTTGCTGAACAATCAGATTTTCTTCTCTAAGCTGCACAAAACCAAGTGATGACAGCTCTGGCTCCTGGCCACCAGCAATGTGATGATGCAGCATGGGTCTTTGACAGCCATGATTCCATCTTGGGTGTTCTGAAATGGCGACCTACTCCTAAAGAGAGTGGAAAAAGGACTCTCACGCATTGTGACTCAATGACTGTGTCATGGCTGTTTATACCATCTTCACTCCCTCCCCTTCTTCTCCATCCAATCTACCTGTCACATTCTCTTTGCACGACCACTTACATTTTTATACACACATATTTCTAACTGAGGCCTGTTAAATGTTGTAAAGAAGCTACTTTAAGAAATGGAGTGCCAGTGGAGGATGTATTCTGTTTGGAAATGAAGGCAGAACTTGATATATATTTTTAGGAACCATCAAACCTAAAATGTGGAAAATCTTGAGCTGGGGCTCCACTTTTCTTGTCTAAATGTCCCATTCAAGTTTTCCTCTCTCTATTTTCCTAATCTGTTATCTCCTGAGCTGCAATCACTGCTGCCATGTGCTGATAAATGATGGTGATTCCTGCACTTTGATTCATTTTTTTTCAACCTTCTGCTATAGGTACCATCTGTGGAGGCAGAAATGTGTGCCTAGAGCACACAACCAGCTTTATTCAGCTTCTCTATACCTGAATGCAGAATTCTGGGAAGTCACAGAGGCTTTTGCCATTACGGAATGGAGCACTGCTAACTTGAAGAAAACGTAGGGAATGAGAAAATGACAATCAAGCAAAAGGTTCACTGAGCTTTATTAAATATTTACCAGGAGTAAGGTCCTGGGGTAGAAAATGTCAAGTATACCAAGTATAAGACAAAGCCCCCAACTTTCAGAATTTCAGTCAGTTTGGGGAATCCCAGAATATTGAAAGTAACTGGAAATACTGAACATGACATACAAAGTTTCAATTTAGTTCTTGAGAAGATTAGTTCCATAAAACATTTGAAAGTAAAATGGGGATCATTATGGTTTGTAGCAATCAGAGGATGCTTTAAAAATCTGGAACATAAATGGGGCTGTGAAAAGCAAGTAGGAATCAGAAATTTCAGAGGCAAAAGGAAGAACATTTCAGATGGAAAGGAGATGTGAGCAAACTTTCCACCTAGGGGAGATTGAAAGAATGTGGGAAAACTGAGGGATCGAATTTGGCTAAAAGGCTCACATAGGTTTCAAGCAGAATGACCGTGCCTGCCACCTAGTAAGATTCAAGAAACATGTGAAGTACATGATAACCCATCTTTAAAAGATGGGTTGATATCACGTTATGATACATGGCTATTTTCTCTGTACTTTTCTAGTTGAAGGTGATTGTTAATGTGATTAAAGCTGAATGTGGAATCTTAATTTAGGCCTTCTAAATATGTGCTAAACCTTAATCTTCATTGGTCATCAGAAAATGTTTTACAGTCACAAAGGGAACTGAGTGAGACCATGTTAATGGGTGAGATCTGCTTTGTTGGAAAAGAACCCAAGGTGTGTAAGTAACGTCTTAAAATACCTGCCTGTAAAGGGACTCTGTGAAAGCCAGCTATCTGGAAGAAGTATCCTCTTCCAGTTTTGCTAAAGAGTGTGCCAGCATTTTGATTGCAAAAGTTAGAGGGAGCACCCTGTGTTACACTGGACTGTTTATTTGACTCTCTTCTCCAGATTCTAAGCTCCCCAAAGAAAGAATTGTCTTCTTCAACATTGTAACCCTACCACCTAGCAGAAGGCCTACCACATATTCAGTGCTCACTAGATACCTGTTGCCTAAATTAATCTATTAAAATACCTGATGGGGTTCTTTAATTCAGAATCACATCAAGTCAATGAAAAGATAAACCGAGACAAATTAAATGTGCACAGTGGAAATAGCTGGAGTACCCTAGGCATAAATTAAATATAACTGTAAACAACCACAACTGGATGACTTACAGTTGTGTCACCAATTCCCTCTCAGGTGAGATTAAGAGAACAGTATCTAGTTTGGACCCTCTGAAATCCTCTACTTGGTATGTTTTTGAGAAACTGCTGATTCTCTCTCTTTCTGGTTCAGGAAGGGGTTATTCCCCAATGTTTGCAGATTTTCCAGGTTTTTGTAATTGCTCAGTTTATTCTTAGAACCATCCTGAAATTCCAAGGCATTTTGTTCTCTCCAGTGCTCTGCTACATGATTTTTATTAATCCCTTACTGTCCTGGAAGCAACAAATTTGTTTCTTCAGAACTACAGCCTCTACCTGGAATCTCTGATTATCATATCATCCTTACTACTCTATTTTTTGTTGCAGTACCAGGAAGGGTTATTTACATTTTGATCCTTTTTGTGACAGAACAGTTTCCTGATTGGAATTTAAAGATAAAATTTAACATACTTTAGCAGTCATCTAAATGTGATGCAGAAAGTATTTAGAAAAAACAAAAGCCAAAATAAAACCTGCAAAAAATAGTTTTATACATTTTCTGTATTAAATTCAAGAAATAAAGTAAATATGAATAAGAAAATTAAAACATACCCAAAGCCATAAAGTTGTATATATGTATGTAGTATCAAATTTCATAATTTCACTTAAATTTAAAACAAGAATTTAAAAATCCCTGAATAATGTTGAAGAATTTCCTTAATTCCAGATACATTTAAAATTATTCCTAGATATACTAGTTAATAAAAAAAATTCCTCTCAAGGAAAAGGTTATCACAAAAATTAAGAGGCTAAGGTCAATAATTTTTAGCTACATGATAAAAAGAAAAATGAAAATTCACTTTTTCTATTCATTCTGAGTCTTCATATTTTTAAATTATAAATAATTGTATAATAACATTTATAATAATTTCATTACATTTCATAATAAAATTCTCATAGTTATTTTGAAGTAGGTTTATATTTACATTATCAGATGTTTGCTCCTTGTTCATTTACCACTGTCTCTCTTGTCCTGAGTGATTTATTTGGAATTAACTCTTGGTTGGCTTGAAACTAAAAAGCTCACAGGTGCTGAATTTCCTGAGCATTTTTATGTTTGAGAATATTTGTTCTTTCGTGTTTTATTTAAACAGTATTGGATCTGCGTTTAATATTTTCTGACCTTTTACACATTGTTCCATTGTCTTCTGTCACTGAATTAGTGAGAAGATAAACTCTATGAGGAAAGATAGTTTTGTCTGTTTTGTCTTGTGGCCTGAAACCATCTTACACGTAGGGAATGCTCCAGAAGCATTCGTGGAATGAATGAAAGAATATTGTGTAAAAAATCCTGATATTAGCCTGTATTTTATTCCTGTTCAGGTACCTGAAAAATTCTTTCATAATTCTTACATTTTAATAGCTTAACTGGGATGTATTCTGGCACTGGTTTTCCTTATACACTTATTACTGCAACACAAATGGGCCTTTCTCTATTTCAAGAAAATATTTCTTTTTTTGTTATTAAAACTATCAAAGTTAGACAAATTCCTGCCTAAAAAATTGGGGATAATAATGGTATCTACCATGGATATTTAAATGAGTTAATACAAGTAAAATGTTACATGGGCATAACTGTTATTTGATCTGACAAATCCTCCCAACATAATTCTATCTCAGATTTCATATTATTTTTAATATGTAAATCCTATTTACAGAAGATCCACATAGGGGACTATAATTACATTTCCCATCTTGAACAATTTATGATTTTCCCTGAAGTTAATAATTACCTTGCTTTTTGTTTGCTTTAGTTTTCCTTGTATTAATTACTAAATCTTCCCCTAAACCTTACCTAGAGGAAACCTCATTTCAATGTGTCTAAACACATCAGTGGTCTATCAGTTGTATAGCCTGCTCATCTGGTCTAATAGAGGCTTGTGCTTCGTGGCTGTTACACAGCTATCACCCCAGTCTTGCCCTTACCAACTGCCTCTGTTCTTAGATTATATGTCTGTGTCTTTCTTGAATTACTCTTTTGTTTGACCATCTTCTAGGAATTTCCTGAGAAGGGTGTATTGTAGTTCAATAACTTGAGAGCTTACATGTCTGGGAGATAAATCACATTTATTTTCCTATTCTACTGAATTTTCCTTTCTGCTATAATATACTTAATTTTCAAAAGTTCTGGGCTTTCCTTATTGTTTTTTGCTTTAATATTTGATTTTAAATAGCATACTGTTCTTGTTTCATGGATACAGCACCTGCTCTGTAATCTAGCTCTATCTATTGTATGCATTTAATTTGTCTCAGTTTATCTTTTTATTGACTTGATAAACTAAATCCATATGTATAATTAAATTGCATTAACTCATCTATTAATTAATTGAGCACTTCTTTTCCATATGTTCAGATCTCTAATTTGGTAACACCAAATATTTTTGTATTGACTATATGTTCCCAATTTTATTAATATTGCTATTTATTCAAAATCTTTATTCCCTTTTCTCTGCAATCACAAAGGTTTTATGACATCTCCCTCACAGTGCAGTTGTGCACATTCTTTTACTTATTTTTTCACATTTGTTTGTAGTAATGTTCTCTTAGATAGACCACATCCATTTTCAGCTAATTCTCTTCTTTTTCTAAGTCACTCATCTTTGAGCCTTCTGTAGTGTGAATCAGTCCTAGGAAATATTATTTTGATCCTTGTGTTACATGTTCTTCTAGACTGTGGCCTTCATCTTTATTTTATTTTATTTTTGCATGCTGTATTCCTTTTTATTTTACTTTTCTTTTTTTTGAAGTATGTTTTCATACTTGTCTTTGCACTTTTTATTTTCATTGCTTTCACTTAACAGAGAGTCTTTATTCAAGCTCTTATGTTCTAATATATAAGGGACAAATTCCCTTGTACCCTCTTCCATCTTATTTAAGGATAGGTGTTTTCACTTCAGAACTCCAACATGCTTTCTCTGTAGTCTCAGATGTCAGGAAGAGTTCCCTCCCTCCCTCCCTCCCTCCCTCCCTCCCTCCCTCCCTCCCTCCCTCCCTCCCTCCCTCCCTCCCTCCCTCCCTCCCTCCCTCCCTCCCTCCCTCATGCATAGGGGAGTAAGGGGGAGAGGGCAGAGCTCAGTTGGATTATGTACCTGCTGTCTTGTTGGAGGCTGTAGATTCTGCTTTCTTTTCTAAAGTTTTGGCATACCAATATTTAGGAACATGGGAGCAACAGTCTAGGACTTAAATCAATCAATTTCTCTCCCTGCCTCCTCACCCCCTCTCCCCCCTTCCTCCCTCCGTCTCCCTCTCCCTTCTCCTCCTCTCCTCCTCTCTCTGGTTAAACTTAAGACCTCTGCTGCTGTAATGGAGCCAGGTCCACTTGTTAATTTCTTCTAATTCCTTGCTGTGTGAAGGATTCATGGACCAGCAGCACAAGCATCACAAGGGAGTCTGTTAGAAATGCAGAATCTCAGGCCTCACCCCATATTTCCTGAATCAAAATCTGCATCAACTAGGGAACGTATTAGGATGCCCATGGCACCAATGCTGACAACTGGGGGCAAGGAGGTCACGCAGCACCTGGGGCTTGTTTTATCCTCCCACCTTTTCTGTTTCCAAAGATATTGTCTTATTTTCTCTTTATATTCAGTTCTCAAATTCTATTTTTATTACCTGAGATATTCAGCTTCATTTGATTCTGATAATTGGCAGCTACCTCTCTGGTTGCCCCCCTAAACTGAGTATAAATAATGGGGGAAGCCCAGGTGGCCCTTTCTATGTTGTCCCCTGAGATCCTGCCGCTGTAGGTAGGAACTTTGCCCAGTAGATTTTTTGTAATTGCACCTCCCACCCCGCCATCTCATCCCAGGTCATTAATCTGTTTCTTTCTAAGTTGAATAGTTTTCTTTAAATTCTGCTCATTCACATTGTCTCTCCAGCACTATATTTAGGTAATGAGAGGGAAGGCATAGCAGACTAGCAAAAATACAAGCCACGTTAGAATGTTCCATTTTGTCTGCTTGGCTGCCATACTGAACTTACCCTTTTTGTGTTACCCTTGAGGCATTTATGGTGGTGGTAAGTTTTCCTTTTTTTTTCCTGGAGCAGTGAGGAGATATTGCAGGAAAGAGATACTGTGTTTTACTTTTACTCTGCCTCCTTTACCCTTAGGTCCCATCTAAAGTTACTTTAGAATTAATGAGGTTTTTACAGAAGCACAATCTTATGAAGACACATGAATGTAAATTTTGTCTTCTTCCCAAGGAACATGGAAACAAAAGCAACAAAAAAGTACATTCTGAATTTTAAATCTGTTTTATCTTACAATGCTTTAGCAATTGGATAATGCTGGATTTTTAGATGGCAGTCTATCACTATGGGTTTTGCTGGCAGGTATTTTTAGTGATATCTCCTCACTATACTCCTCTCAACCTCTTCAAAAATGTCCATGGAGTGCCCTTACTAAAGTTGTGCTGTATTCAGAGCCTGGTAAGCCGTGGGCAGTGTTAGTGTGAACTTCCATACATTTCTTTCAACCTTTTACCAGGAAAGACAAACCTCCCAGGGTAAGAGATAATTCTGTTTTTATGATCACTCCTGCTGGATTGTGCTGTATTATGTGTGATCTGACTGAAATAGTGTGAGTCAGTAACATGCCACTCTACCTCTAATGGGGAGTAACAGAACACGAAAGGGCAAACAAGAAATTGTTGTTATTTGTAGCCAAAAAAAGACCCATGGGCTGTATACTGTAGACCTAACATATGCATGGAATTGCAGCAATTCAAGATAACATCAAGTAGCTAATGGATTCATGTTCTTAGTCAACTGGTTAGAAAGATAATGCATTTCAAAATATATTGATTTGGCCAAAAAGTTCGTTCGAGTTTTTCCATGTTATGGTAAAAGCGAACTTTTTGGCCAACCCAATAAAAGAAGTGATGGAGGAAAAGGGATGAATGAAAGGTGACAGGGAAAAAGGAGATAAGGAAGATCGGCATTTTCAAAGCTTATTTGATTAGATGATTATAGTCTATTTGAGACTGCAAACAAACTTATGCAAAATTCACATTCTGGAATCACAAATTGTTCTTACACTGTTACTTTTCTGGATGAACCTTAATTCATCAAACATTAAAGTTTTAATTTTAGAATTAGTGTGGGCATGGGTAACATTGATCCCTCTCAAGAATATTTCAAATTAAAAGTATTTCTCCATTTTGTCGGAATGGCTCTGTAGACATGAAATGGATCTGATCTCTTTTTAGGTGGTCAAATTCCTAATAAAATTGTATGTTTCAAGTAGAAGAATCATAAATTTCCCTATGTATCTAATAAAGCAGGCAAAGGGTGGGAGTAAACAGAAGAGGTTTTTAGGAGATTTTATGTAAAATCAGAAAGTTTGTTTAGAATTAACCTTGACTTTCCCTCTCTGCTCATCTTCCAAATTTTGTTCTTCCCTTAATGGAAGAATAGCTATCTATTTATGACCATCTACTTAATTTAACCAAGGTACTCTTATCAAGTATATAGGTTGCTTCTGGATTATTAAATGAGAGTAGCCATTGATTTCACTGACCAATCTGCCCTTATTACTAATATTTGAGAGCTGAGCTTATAGGCAAATACTTCTACTAGTTTAGAGATATGTCCAGAGTGAAGGGAGGGAACTTTCCACATCTCCCAGGAAAACAATGCACTTGCATGATCTTGAAAGAATCACAAAAATTGATTCCCTAATAACAATGGGAAATATTTTATTCTTTCATGTCACAAACATTTACTGAACACCATTTGGCTCTAGCCACCGCATCAGGCACCAATAAGCTCACCCCTTGCATCATAATTAAATCAGAATGTAGAATAGAAGGCAGAACCATCATAGTTTCCATATCATTAAATCTATCTGATTGGAAAATGTATTGAGACCAAAGTCCCATACTAATGTACTTTTATGAATTGTTTTGTTTATCAAATTATTCCTGTGCATTATTTCTCTTCATTTGCTATTTACTTTACATTATTTCTTTCCCCCCATTGTGAATTTGTCAAAAAAAAATTGCTAAATACATGAATCTTTCAATGTCAGAGGTAGAAACAACCCAAATGATCATTTGTTTTAGCCTGTTTATTTTACAAATTGATTGAGATGACAATAACTAGAGACACATAAATAGGAAAGGTGGCATTGAGCTCTGAGGCACTCCAAGAATAGACAGATCAGAGAAAGAAGTTCTAGGAGATGGAACAGACAAGAGGTAGCCAGTGAGAATACGGGAAGATAGTCTATAGGCTATCCAGATTTCATTTGTTAAATCTGCAAGCTTTGAATGGCGTCTTTTCTCAGCTTTGCTGGCTAACTTACAATAGTTATTTAATTATGCCTGTAACTCAATCATGAAACAATTAACATTTAAGTCTAGATAATTCTTTTCTGTGGGGGCTGTCCTGGGCATTGTAGGATGTTTAGCATCATCCCTGGTCTCTACCCACTAGATGCCAGCAGCAACCCCCAGTTGTGACAACCAAAAATGTCTCCAGACATTGTTAAATATCCCCTGAGGACAAAATCACCTCAATTGATAATGACTGCTCTAACCAAATTCCTACTAGCTAAAGGATAGAAGAACCTGAAAAGAGGTGGCTAGTCTCATAGCAAAATTTACTGAATTATTTTGGAAGGATTTTATGGCTGGTTAATACTATAATGTCAATAAATGTGACGTGTATTTTCCTATATACTTCATAGTTGCATTAGTGAAGAGTTCTATAAGCTTATGCAGGATTTGTGGAACATAAGCAAAATATAACTTTATTTTAGGCTGCCACTATCCCTTTAAAATTTATTTAGTCCGAGAAAGTCTTTCCCAGTCACTAGAGAAGTACTAGCAGGTCCATTTCCCCTCTAGGCATTTACTGGTAATAAAAGTCCTCTGGTTGCTTTAAGTCACAAACCCAGTTTCAATTCAGAAAATAGAACACTCATCTTCTGGAATAATCCTGACTCCTAACTTGATCAGGCACTAAGTCTTCTCTCCCCCAGAACAGGGCCTGCTTGGGGCAGCAGGAGAGGGCAGGGAAGTCTGTGCTTCTCTTTGGTTCTCCCTGCCATCCATTTCTCCTCCTCCTCCAGCATTTTGTTACTTCTGACCTCTTAAAGGTCAGACTGAGGAGGTTGAGAGGTCGTGGGGAAAGAGTATAGCTAGCCCCATGTGGCAGGTGCCATTGTCAACTGGCGTGGAGACCCTCTGGTGGGCAGATGTTTAATGCTGACTTTCATTTCATGGGCACTTTTATGAGTCCTTCCTGCCCTGCACTGGTCCCTCTGACAATATTTTGTGGCATGGATGTTGCATCCTTTATTCTTCTGATCGCCCCTGCTCCTCGCCTCCTGGTCTTCCATGTCTACTCATTCCAAACTCTCCTAGTTGGAGTCCCTTGTCCTGCCAGGTCTTCTTCAGCAGGAACATAAGAGGCCACAAGTGGGCCCTCTTCTCCATGTGGCCCACATCTTGTGCATGGGAATACTCACATCCTCTGCCCTAGCAAACTTTGGGAGTGCAGGCCCAAGCCCTACCCCTCTTTACTGCTGGCAGTGAATGTAATTACTAAACAGACACAGGCACCTGTATTCTGGGTCTTCCAAAGTAAGCTCCCTACTTAAGTAATTTCTTACTAGGTTTGGGACAGCCCATCGAACCCAGATCGCTGAATATGCATAACAGCATTTCAGTAGCTCTTTTAAAA
Organism: Physeter macrocephalus; assembly: GCF_002837175.3. Lineage (NCBI taxonomy): Eukaryota > Metazoa > Chordata > Mammalia > Artiodactyla > Physeteridae > Physeter > Physeter macrocephalus. The sequence continues at coordinate 52,371,071 of NC_041215.1, forward strand.
ATGAACCATAAAATAATCTCTTAATTTTGAACTCTTGGTTTTGTTTTGAATCCCAAATGGGAGGTGAGTGTCTGAGTATCAGGTAACTGGGTCCTGGATAACCACTTTTTCAGACTGGCCTGTCTCACCTTTGATTTGGTGCTTGATATTAGTAAATATAGGTGTCTATGTCAAACTGTTATTTTGATCTTCTGATCTAACTATATAAGTAAAGATTTATTTTCATCCTAATTATTAAACTAAAATATAGACCTTTAGCTCCATAAGAATAATGTACTAATATACTAATTCACCATCATTTTCAAAAGTCTACTAAAACCTGTCTGGACCTCTATATAATCATCTAAAAAATGATTGAGTTGTACCAGATGATATTTAGGTTCATATAATACTTAAAATTCTGAGCCTCTATTATACTATAATTCCCAGAACAAACTTGTATTAAAAAATCTGACTTTATATTTCTTAATTTTCATTTGTTTGCTTATTAATTAGGAAAAGAATCATTTTCTTAATTTTAGGCCCATTTAGGAATTTTAAAGCATGGACAATAGTTTGATCAATCAATAAATATTTACTAAGTACTTACCATAGACTAAGAACTGTGCTGAGCATGTGAATGTCACTTTATAGCTTAATTTACTGTTTTTCAATCTTTTTCTCCATTTAAAAAAAAATCTGTCAATCTCTACAATATTTTCCATTGGATATTAGGATAAATTAACCTGCCCTTAAAGCACCTTGTAATGGTAAGAAACATCATCTTACATGAAAGTACAGTGATCATCTTGCCAAAAGGCTCTGTAAATCTTCTGGACCTACACAGAGTTGTGTTATTAACTAGAGCTGTCACTGGAAATTGCAAATTCTTTCTTTAGCTGTGTCTTAGATTTATAACTTCTTTCTATGAACTTATAACATTTATTCCCAAATTCAAACAGTATCTCCAGGAAGTATTTTTCCAATTTCCACAATTTTATTTTAGTGCTCCATAGTATGTATTGCCATGATACGTGGAAGGAGGACCAAATAATGAAACTAATGCTTTGAATGGAAGTACTCAGTGTTCATTGAAAATGGATCCCATCTCCAATTACATCCCAGGAATATGACTGATTCAGATACCTTAGCTGTCAGAACAATTGTATAACAGTTAAATTCACCTCTATTTTCTCTAGAGGCAAAGCAGGCTAAAGAGACTATACCATTTTCCCATTTTATGAAATCTGAATATTCTTGACTTGCCACTTAGATGTACTTTGGGAGATTATAGAGAAAGATGGGCTGTCTTTGGGGGAGAAACAAAAGGGAATTTTTTCCTGTCTAAAATTTCAATTTTAACATGCTGATCCAAATGAAATCCTTGTATCATGTATCTGTCTACACATTTCATAAATAATAAAAACTGTTAATGATAACTAATGTATTGAAAGCTTAATGTTTTATGTGTATTTAATTCTTACCATAGCATTTAAGGTAGACATTGTCTAATTTTATTAATTCTACCCTCTTTAGTCTTCTTTTATTTTTTCATTTTGATGCCACATTTACACATCTTAACCAGTACGTATGGCAAAGCAATCAGCACAGCATTAGGCTGTGAGACTGCAACCCATCTTATTTTTACTGAGGAATTACTTCTGCAGATCCTGTGGGGTTCTCTATTTTGAAGGGAGTTGTGGCAGCCAGGCGCCATTGATCAATAAAGATGTAGAAAGACACAAAATATATCAGGGAATAGAACAATTGAAGCTTTCGTTGGTCCCGTGGGATGCTATACCGAAAAGAAACTTAAAATACATGCATAAAGACAAAAATTCCCATTTCCTAGAGTTGCCTTCTGTTTACATATTAACATCCTTTTTTGACCCTTGAGGGAATTATAGTTAAAAAGGATGAGGTGACCTAAATAACAAAGTACCAAGATGTTTGTTAACTTTGTTGACAGTTGAAATATTTGCTGATTTCCCTGGCACCTCCTTGGCATAACTCTAAACTAGTCTGCTTATGGGGATTACTGCCATTTTTTTCTTTGCCCTTTTTGTTAGCTATTGGACAGTGGCACTGACCTAATGACCATGCTTTCATGCCTTGTCTACCAAGGCTGATCTGTGGGCTGAGGGAGAAAATGGGAACCCTGTCAGGGACGGAGTGTCCATAGTTTAGTTCATGAGAAGATAGGGGAAGTGGGTGGAATGTTGATTGGGGAAAAAGAAGAAGAAACAAAACTCTGGATTCATGACACTTTTGTTTTGGCATATAGATTATCATGAGTTTTCCCCTGTCATCTCACAATCTGTCCCCCACTCCTCTTTTTGGTCTTGTTTTAATTTTTGTTTGTTTGTTTTCATCATGATTTCTCTCTTCTTCTCTTTCTTCTCTTCTTCCTCCCTCTCCCCCTCCCCTCTTTCTTCCTCCTTTCACCTTTGCTTCTTTCTCCTCCTCCCCCTCCTCTCTCCCCCCTCCTCCCTCCCCCTCTTCCTCCTCCTGTCCCTTCCCTCTCCCCATCCCCTCTTTGTTCCTCCTCCTCCTCCATAGAGCTCCTTCCCCTGCTTCCATTTATCTAATATGGACAGTATAATTGTTCTTTGAACACATTCTCTCCCTCATCCACTTATTTTTAACTTTGCCTTCACAGTAGACAGAATTCCTTCTATTAAGAACAGGTGAGCCGTAAGCAGAGCATGGAGAATAGTGGGTCTGCTCTGGACAAGAGCTAGAACAAAATTTTCTCCAGGGCAGGTAGGGAGATTAAAGTGGTTGCTGAATAATTAGTAGCTCAAGGCCCTCTTTACTTTGAACATAGTCTTGACTTTCCTCTAGGAATTTGGGGTAAGGAACTCTTCCCCACCACTCTATGGAAACAATTTGTTCATATAAGTGAATGCTAAACAAATGTACTCCTTAATTTATTGGTTGTGGGTAAGTAAACAAAGACTCTCTCCAGTAGAGACTTTGATTCCTTTTTTGTATGGATATTGGTGCTGTGGCAGAGGCATTCATTCTCCATCCTGGGCACAGTGGTGACTGAGATCAGTACTGAAATCTACATTGCTGGAAAAATAGACCACACATGTGAGAAACAAGTTACAGAACACTGTGCGAAACAACATGTCAACAAGTCAAAATCAATTTGGTACAGTACAAATTGAAGACAGAACTGCCCCTTACCTGTATTATTTACCACGAAATGGCTTTTTTGAATCAGAAGTATAGTTAGGGTTGCAAGATTTGCATTAGTTAAAGTTAACATCTATTTAAGGGAAGATAACTGAATTTGGCATCAGAAGCGCCATGTTCCAATCTTGTTTAGCTATGAAAATTTTGGTAAGTTAAAAATTTCACCTTGATAATCTATGAAATAAAAGTAGTAACAGGGTAATACTGAAAAATAAAGTAATTTATATCTTGGGATCATGTGCAATATAATAATTTTTAAATATTGACTTAAGGAAAGATAACAAGTGCAGAGCAACTAAGGGTAATACCAAACCTTCATTCTTCTACACATATTTGGTTTATATTTAAAGTGTATTTTAATTTTGATGGCCTTTGAAACATAGCATTGTGAAATTGATTTATACTATATATTTACCCAACTTGATGTCATATAGGAAAGTTTATCTAAAATGTGGGTAAATATTTGCTTTATTCAGTAAAGTAAGTTAAAGCAATCAGGAATTAACTTTTTATAATAAAGAATCCTATCATGAAGCTTTTTATAAAATAGAGAAGACCACTGTTTATTTATTCCTTATATTTTAGTTTTTTACTTTTATGGATCAAATTTTCTCCAAGTCATTGCAGAGTTAATATTGCAACACCTATAAACAGCTTCACAACAATAAAGAAAGTAATTACCAATTGCCACAGAATAGTCTCTTGTTTTAAAGGAAATGGGTTAAATAATTTTAAATAGCATAAAAAAATTGCCATGTATCATAACTCTTTCCAAAACCTCTGTTCACTTGGCTTCAAACTTTTCCAGAGAATATTTAGACATGGAGATAATGAATAAAACTGATGCCATACAAGAAAAATCTAGTTAAAATCATTATTGAACATTGGGGGAGGGAAGTGCCTGAAAATCTTCAGATAATCATGTTTAAATGTAGCTAACAATCATTGTGCATTCAGTGTGAAGGTGGCATCCGTTCGATCTGTAACAGGGACAGTGCTATACTGTTAGTGGTAAATACCTTGATCTAGTTTCTTAAACGTTTCAACTTAAAATAGAAGCATATGTTACATGCAATTCACATACCCAGCATCTTTTTTTCCTTTTTTCTTAATTTAAATATAGTTGATGTACAGTATTGTATCTGTTTCAGTGTGCAGCATAGATCATTTTTACAGATTATATTCCATTATAGATTATTATAAGACCCTGAGTATAATTCCGTGTGCTATACAGTAAATCCTTGTTGCTTATCTATTTTATATATAGTAGTTTGTATCTGTTATTCCCATACCCGTAATTTGTCCCTCCCCCTGCCCTCTCCCCTTTGGTAACCATGTTTGTTTTCTATGTCTGTGGGTCTGTTTTTATTTTGTATATACATTCATTTGTGTTATTTTTTGATTCCACTTATGAGTGATATCACAGTATTTGTCTCCGACTTATTTCACTAAGCATAATCTTCTCTAGGTCCATCCACATTGCTGCAAATGGCAATATTTCATTCTCTTTTATGGCTAAGTAGTATTCCATTGTACACATATATATCACATCTTCTTATGCCAGTCATCTGTTGACGAGAACTTGGGTTGCTTCCGTGTCTTACTTGTTTTGTAAGTAGTGCTGCTATGAACATTGAGGTGCATGTATCTATTTGAAATAGGGTTTTTGTTTTTTGGGGCATCTATACCCAGGATTGAAATTGCTGGATAAATGGTAGTTCTATTTTTAATTTTTTAAGGAACCTCCATATTGTTTTCCATAGTGGCTACACCAATTTACATTCCTACCAACAGTATAGAATTGTTCACTTTTCTTCACATCCTCTCCAGCATTTGTTATTTGTAGACTTTTTGATGATTGCCATTCTGACAGGTATGAAGAGATATCTCATTGTGATTTTGATTTGCATTTCTCTAATTAGCAATGTTGAACATCTTTTCATATGTCTGTTAGCCATCTGCATGTCTTCTTTGGAAAAATATCCATTCAAATCTTCTGCCCATTTTTTGATTGGATTGTTTGTTATTTTGATATTGAGTTGTATAAGCTATTTGTAAATTTTGGATATTAACCCTTTGTTGGTCCCATTATTTGCAAATATTTTCTCCCATTCCTTAGCTTATCTTTTCCTTTTATCGATGGTTTCCTTTGCAGTGCAAAAGCTTTTAAGTTTGATAAGATTCCATTTGTCTATTTTTGCTTTTTTTTTTTTGCCTTAGGAAAAAGATCTAAGAAAATATTGCTATGATTTATATCAAAGAGCATTTCACCAGTGTTCTCTTCTAGGAGTTTTATGGTGTCATGTCTTACATTTAGGTCTTTAAACCATTGACTTTATTTTGTATATGGTATGAGGAAATGTTCTAATTTCATTGTTTTACATGTAGCTGTCCAGCTTTCCCAGCAGCACTTGTTGAAGAGACTGTCTTTTCTCCATTGTATATTCATGCCTCCTTTGTCATAGATTAATTGATCGTAGATGTGTGGGTTTAATTCTTGGCTTTCTATTCTGTTCCATTGATCTATGTGTCTCTATTTATGCCAATACCATGCTGTTTTGATTATTGTAGCTTTGTAATATAGGCTGAAGTCTGGGAGGGTTTACCTCCAGCTTTTTTCTTTTTTCTCAGGATTGCTTTGGCAATTTGGGGTTTTTTCTGGTTCCATGTAAATTTTAGGATTATTTGTTCTAGTTCCATGAAAAATGTCCTGGGTATTTTGAAAGGAATTGCATTAAATCTGTAGATTGCTTTGGGTAGTATGGGTCATTTTAATAATACTGATTCTTCCAATTCAAGAGTATGGACTATCTTTTCATTTCTTTGAATCATCTTCATTTCCTTTATCAATGTTCTATAGTTTTCACTGCATACTTTATTCCTAGGTATTTTTTGATGCAATTTTAAATGAGATTGTGTTTTTACTTTCTCCTTTGATATGTTGCATTTCTTTACACTAAAAATTAAATATTTCTGTATATTTAATCTTATATCCTGCAACATTGCTGAATTTATTTATTAGTTATAATAGATTTTGGGGTGGAGACTTTTGGGTTCTCTATATAAAGCATCATGTCATCTGCAAATAGTGAGAGTTTTACCTCTTCCTTTCCAATTTGGATACATTTTATTTCTTTTTCTTGTCTGATTGCTGTGGCTAGGACTTCCAATACTATGTTAAATATAAGTGGTGAGAGTGGGCATCCTTTTCTTATTCCTGAATTTAGCAGGAGAGCTTTCAGCTTTTCACTGTTGAGTATTATGTTGGCTGTGGGTTTGTTGTAAATGACCTTTATTATGTTGAGATATGTTCCCTCTATACCCATTCTGATGAGAGTTTTATCATGAATGGATGTTGAATTTTATCAAATGCTTTTTCTGCATCTATTGAGATGATCATTGTTTTTGTCTTTCCTTTTCTCAATGTGGTGTATCACATTGAATGATCTGGATATGTTGAATCATATTTGTGAACCTGGAATAAATCCAACTTGATCTTGCTGTATGATTCTTTTTATGCATTGTTGGATTTGGTTTGGGGGTTTTTTTGAGGATTTTTCCATCAATATTTATCAAAGATTTTGGCCCATAATTTCTTTTTTGTAATGTCTTTGTCTTGTTTTGGTATCTGGGTAATGTTGGCCTCATAGAATGAATTTAGGAGTGCCTCCTCCTCTTCAAAGTTTTGGAATAATTTGAGAAGGATAGGTATAATTTCTGTTTATATGTTTGGTATAATTCCCCAGTAAAGTCAAGTGTCTTTCTTGATAGTACAGTGTTTGAGGAAACTGGCATGGATTTTTTTAAAGAGAACAAAACAGATATAAAGTTGTGCTTAAAAGGAATGGAGGTGTACCAAGGCCTTTATAATTATATACTGAGTTTGTATCCTCTACTGCATGGAAAGTATTTTGTAGTATTTCTTCTCAATAATATGATTTCCTTAGAAATTAGTTTGAAAGCCATAAAAAGGGCTTGTAATAGAGGAACCATGGGGATGTCATTTGTAATTAAGACACTCATGTCTATAATAACATATGTACTCTTAAAAGTTGCCAGGTGTTGAAGCTATTATGCATTGTAGACTATAATTTTTAGTAAGTTTTGGGAAAAAATATGATAAATCTTTTTAAAAAGTTTAATGAAATGAATAGTGGCCAGAGAAAAGTCAATCTGCTTAAAGCCTTATTGTGCTAATACTGAAAATGGGCTTATGTTTTCCATGAGATTAGTATTATCACATAGAAAGTATGGGTTGTCCAAGACTATGTGGTATCACATTTAAAAAAATTTTTAAGATGTTTTACATATGTAGGATAAAATTGTGGTATAGTACAATATCTGGAAAGTTGTAACACACAATGAACAGGGAACATTTTAATCCGGAATGACTCACCTCCACTTTTATTGTAACCCCCTAAGCACTCCACATGATCAGTGTTCTGGCCTTTAAGTTAGTTGCTAGGAAATTATAAGACCAAAATCAACTTTAACTCTGCTGCTGTTGTATCTGCTTTATTGTAACATGTTAACCAAACAGGGTCGTTTGCTGCCTGCCTTTGAGGACCTCTGTCCAGAAGGGTTTTTTGCTAAGGCACTGAGATTCATTCCAAAGGGTCAGATGCTGAGCCCTCAGACTGATGGCGTGAACCAGGTGTTTAAAATGGAGGCAGCTTGTGCAGTTGAGATCTTGAACGCGATGGCTTTTTCTGTCAGCTGCCGTGATTGACTATGCTACTTGTTTAAGCTGTTCTTTCCCAGAAGGCTCCTTGAGGATTACTTTGTGGTCCTTATTGACACCTTTAAACTTTCAATAGCCATTATACTTACACTTTTCTTTTATCCTGTCATAACATTTTCCATCAGAATTATATTGATTTTTTTGTGAAAAATATAATAATCCTTATAGTGACTGAATTTTTCTATTTCTGCCAGAAAAAAAAAGCTATTAAAACGCTTGCACATCTCCCTCAAACTGGTACTATGCATTTAAAATACTTTTGTAATAATAAATACCACACGGACATATGTATCCAGTAAAGGGTTTCCATTTTTATGACACTTGCTTCTCAAGAACAGACACATTCTTTAAAGGAAAAAAAAAAGTTTCCAGCTCTGAATTGATTGACGTTTGTTTACTTAACTCTCTCCTTTTGAAAGCCTGCACACCTATTTCAACCTTGAACAGTTTCCAACTGTGGTATACTGGAACATTTTTTCATTTATTAAGTTCAGTGTTGCCAACCCAAACAAAGTATAATCAGCGATGATCCGAGCAGACCAAGCTGTCTAGCACCATACAATGTATCTGCATACTAATTTCCAAATTCCCTCACATTTCCAGAGAACTAATGGGATCATTTTCATTCTGTTACAGCAACTCAACAGTTACTGAATCACCATCTGTGTTTTCGTTAACCTGAATCAGATATGAATTCTGTTATTGCAAGGTAGAGCAGCTTGTTTAATGATTCTTAATCTTTTCTTTAATTAAATCATGCAGCCAACCTGAAAAATCTATCTTAATGCAAATTAGGAGCGTTTTTGGCATTCGCTTACAGTAATGCACTAATAAGGTTAATTTATGAAGGTTCTCTTCCAGTCTGTACAGATGATATTTGTTCACTGCATATTTTTAGCATATTGTCCCTTTTTGTAATATTTTAAGTAATAAAAACATAGTTGTTTTTCACTTACACAAATGAGAGATACTGTAAGCAGCACTCTGTTAACCAAAACTAAGTACAAAAAATATAAAGAATTCTAGGTAAAAAGAGAATTCATTTTGTTGAATTTCAAATGCTAATTCTCTGGAAATAACTGTCTCTCTCTAACCATTTTCAGTTTCTTAGATATGTGAGAGAGAGAACTGAATAATTAGATGAAGACTTCCCTTGAATATTTTTTATCCTTTTGGACATGAGTTAGTAACATAAAAACTAAATAAAATAGCATAAAATAATCCTATCAAAACTTATCAGTTACATACTTATTACCAGTTGCATTTTGATCGTTTCAAAATGCCTCGTCTACATGATCTTTTCAATTAGGTATCATAATGAATATTTCTTCTAATGCTAAATTCAGTATAAACACACAATCATGGAGCTGGAATAGATTATAAGAAGTAGTTCAGGATAAAAAGAAATAGCATCTTGTAAGAACAGTGGGATTAAAAGTTAATAAATGAAAGAATAATACTAACCTTACCATTCTAATATTTACCAACAGGGTTTTCTTCATGATAGAGTTAAACACTGTATTTACTAGTCCCTTCTAAATCTAGATTTAACACTTGACTAAAGAACCCCAAAGATGATTAATTAATAGAATAAAAATCATCGGGGGGCTTCCCTGGTAGCGCAGTGGTTGAGAATCCGCCTGCCGATGCAGGGGACACGGGTTCGTACCCCAGTCCGGGAAGATCCCACATGCCACGGAGCGGCTGGGCCCGTGAGCCATGGCCGCTGAGCCTGCACGTCTGGAGCCTGTGCTCTGCAAAGGGAGAGGTCACGGCAGTGAGAGGCCCATGTACCGCAAAAAAAAAAAAAAAAAAAAAAAAAATCATCTGCATAAGTTTGTGCGCTGCAAAGGGAGAGGTCACGGCAGGGAGAGGCCCATGTACCGCAAAAAAAAAAAAAAAAAAAAAAAAATCATCTGCATAAGTTTGTTATGGTCAGCATACAAATTTGAGAGCCACATACATGCTAAGCATGTAATGATGTGAGTATAAACAAGACATAGCTGTCCTCAAAAATCTTTAAAATGTATTGGAAGGATTATTAACTTTGAACTCATAAGGTTTTCTAATGTGATTTCAAGTGGGTGTCAGTATTTCCTGAAGCAATTGTTATCTTCCTTGCATGGTTTGGCCAATTAGCATGATTGTGCTCTAGTTAGATGGTCATTCACTAAGAATGCACTAAACTTTTGAAAGATTATGAATAACTTCTATCCCATATTACACTTTGAAATGTCCTGCAGTAGGATGCATTTAACTGGTGAACTGAAAACTATATAACATGTTTTTTGTTTTGACCTCATCATCTATCTCCATGCTATTTAGACTCAATTCCTAAATGGTTGTCTAATTAAATATATTTATATATTACAACCTGTTTCTTTAGAACATAATTGGGTATAGGTTATTTACAAAACAAAATTTCCTTATTTGTTACTTAGGTGGAAAATTAAGGTTTAAGTTTTTTTAAAAAAATACCTTTTAGGTGATTTCATTATGGAATTCTGTAGTATGAGTATGTCATCCATCCCCCAAAGCACTGGGACATAGTGTAAGTAAAAGATGAGTGCTATGGCCTTAACAAAAGTAATAAATTGTAGAATATATTGCTTTGGTTATGACCAGGCCCCTAAGCTTACCTCCTTTCTCTATAGTATAAATATATGCAAATCTTGACCTGTGGCTTTATATCTCCTAGACTTTGAAAAGATAAAAACAAGCTGATTAATGAGGTAACAAATATATTATTACCTTGAACTTCCAAAGTCCATTATGGCTGTTGACTATATTTATTATACCTCTAGGTAAAATTCAGTCCAGAGGGAACTGGGCCCAACAGAAAGCATCAGTCATTTAGAGAATAATTATATAGCTTAATTATAATTAGAAGCAAAGCAAGACTCTGGTGTTCAATTGCCACGAGCAAGTGGGATAAAGTATTTGAAATACTTTGGGTCAGAGATTAGAAGATACATTAAAGATGTTCTTTGGCATGAGTGAGATCCTCATTCTTGAAACCAGATGACACAGAAATAGTTTTATCTAGCAAATTGGTAACTTACATTGCCTTTTTATTTCTTTGAGGCAGAATCTATAAAATACTGAATTATTACCTTACAGCAAACTGCTATTTTAAGAATTTTAAACTAATATTGACTGCTGTCAAATCAGTTTCTAGATTTGACTTAAGTAAATATAAACTGAGGTGAAAGCAAGGTCAACTCAATATTTATCTTGCGAATCAGTAGCTTTTGATACTAACAAAAAATGAAGCTCAATAAATGTAGTTGATAGGAAGAGAAAAACATCTGATCAAAAAGTTTGTAATTTTGAAATTTCCTAAGCAAATTTGCCTTGCCAGTTTTAAATATTATGGGATCTTATTATACTGTGAGGGTATATGGAAGAAAATAATTCTGCATAGTAGTCCTGAGAACCTAAGCTTTATAATAGACAATGGCAATGTTCCTGTCTCCATAAGACACATGTTTTTCAATCATACACTATCAAAGTTCTTTCTTCATTTTAGCTTTTATTTATCTACCTCAGAGAGAAAGAAACAAATGAGAGAATGTTTGATGCTGAAGAGAAATTTTGTTCAATTTGTGACCCAACATCACTTGAAATGTGATTCCTAAGCATGAACTATAATTGCTTGGTTTACTAGTATCTTCTTCATCTTTATAGCTCCCGTGTACTCCAACGTACCAGTCTGTCTTAGTTCATTCAGGCTGCTATAGCGAAGTATCATAGACTGGGTAGCTTATAAAGAACACAAACTTATTTCTCATGGTTCTGGAGGATAGAAATCTGAGATCAGGGTGCCAGCATGGTTGCGTGAGGGCCCTTTTCCAGTTTGCAGACTTCTCATTGAATCCTTACAGGGTGGAAGTGGGCAGGGGAGCTCTCTATGGTCTCCTTTATAAGGACATCAATCTCATGACCTAATCACCCCCAAAGCTAGCTTCCCATTGACTAATATCATCACATTGTGCATTAGGATTTCAACATACGAATTTTGGGGGAACATAAACATTCAGAATGTAGCACTTGCATACTATAACACAAAATATATTTTTAAATTTTTTATTTTTATACAATTTTAAAGATTACTTTCCATTTACAGTTATTATAAAATATTGGCTATATTCCCTGTGTTATACAGTACATTCTTGAGCCTATCTTATACCCAAGAGTTTGTATCTCCCACTTCCCACTTGCCCCTGCCACTAGTAATCACTAGTTTTTTCTTATATCTGTGCATCTGCTTTTTTTGTTATATTCACTAGTTTGTTGTATTTTTTAGATTCCACATACAAATGATATGATACAGTATTTGTCCTTCTCTTTCTGAATTATTTTACTTAGCATAATGCCCTCCAAATCCATCCATGTTGCTGCTAATTGCAAAATTTCATTCTTCATTTATGCTGAGTAGTTTTCCATTGTGTGTGTGTGTGATATATATTTACACACATATATATTTATATATATATAGATCACATCTCCTTTATTCATTCATCTGTTGATGGACACTTAGGTTGCTTCCATATCTTGGCAATTGTAAGTAATGCTGCTATGAGCATTGGGGTGCACGTATCTTTTCAAATTTGTGTTTTTGTTTTTTTTCAGATATATACCCAGGAGTGGAATTGCTGGGTCATGTGGTAGTTCTATTTTTAGTTTTTTGAGAAACTTTCATACTGTTTTCCATAGTGGGTGCACCAATTTACATTCCCACCAACAGTGTACAAGTGTTCTCTTTTCTCCACGTACTTGCCAACATTTGTCATTTGGGTTGTTTTTGATGATAGTCATTCTGGCAGGTGTGAGTTAGTATCTCATTGTGGATTTCATTTGCCTGTCCTTGATGATTAGTGATGTTGAGCAATCTTTTCATGTGCCTGTCGGCCATCTGTGTTTCCACTTTGGAAACAATGTCTATTCATTTCTATTTTTAATTTGGTTTATTTTTTCAATATTGAGTTATATGAGCTGTTTACACATTTTGGATATCAACACCTTCTTTGTTGCATCATTTAGAAATATTTTCTCCCATTTGGTATGTTGTCTTTTCAGTTTTGTTGATGGTTTCCTTTGCTGTGCAAAAGCTTTTATTATTTTTATCATCTATTTTTTATATGTTAATTTTATTGGAGTATATTTGATTTACAATGTTGTTAGTTTCAGGTGTGCAGCAAAGTGACTCAGTTTTACATATACATATATTCATTCTTTTATAGATTCTTTTCTCATATAGGTTATCACAGAATATTGAGTATAGTTCCCTGTGCTACACAGTAGGTCCTTGTTGGTTATCTATCTTACATGTAGTAGTGTGTGTATATTCATCCCAAGCTCTTGATTTATCCTTCCCCCACACCGCATTTCCCCTTTGGTAACCATAAGTTTGTTTTCAATATCTGTAAGTCTGTTTCTATTTTGTAAATAAGTTCATTTTTGTATTTTTTAAAATTAGATTCCACATATGAGTGATATTATATTTGTTTCTGTCTGACTGACTTCACTTCGTATGATAATCTCTTGGTTCATCCATGTTGCTGCAAATGGCATTATTTCATTCATTTTTTATGGCTGAGTAATATTCCATTGTATATATGTACCACAATTTTTTTTATCCATTCCTCTATTGATAGACATATAGGTTGCTTCCATGTCTTGGTTATTGTAAATAGTGCTACAATGAACATTGGGGTGTGTGTTATATTTTTGGATTACAGTTTTCTCCAGATATATGCCCAGGAGTGAGATTGCTGTATCACATGGTAGCTCTATTTTTAGTTTTTTGAGGAACCTCCATACTGTCCTCCATAGTAGTTTTACCAATTTACATTCCCACCAACAGTGTAGGAGGGTTCCCTTTTCTTCACACCCTCTCCAGCATTTATTGTTGGTAGACTTTTCGATGATGGCCATTCTGACTGGTGTGAGGAGATACCTCATTGTAGTTTTGATTTGCATTTCTCTGATAATTAGTGACTTTGATCATCTTTTCATGTGTCTGTTGGCCATCTGGATATCTCCTTTGGAGAAGTGTCTGTTTAGGTCTTCTGCCCATTTTTTAATTAGGTTGTTTTTTTGACATAGTGCTGCATGAACTGTTTGTACATTTGTGAGATTAATCCCTTGTCTGTTGCTTCATTTGCAGATATTTTCTCCCATTCTGTTGATTACCTTTTTGCTTTGTTTATGGTTTCCTTCCCTGTGCAGAAGTTTTTAAGTTTCATTAGGTCCCATTTGTTTATTTTTGTTTTTATTTTGATTACTCTAGGAGATGCATCAGAAAAGATATTGCTGTGATTTATGTCAAAGAGTGTTCTTCCTATGTTTTCCTCTAAGAGTTTTATGGTGTCCAGTCTTACATTTAGTTCTTTGATCCATTTTTAGTTTATTTTTATGTATGGTGTTAGAGAATATTCTAATTTTATTTTTTTACATGTAGCTGTCCAGTTTTCCCAGCACCACTTATTGCAGAGACTGTCTTTTTTCCATTGTATATTCTTGCCTCCTTTGTCATAAATTAATTGACCATAAGTGCATGAGTTTATTTCTGGGCTTTCTATCCTGTTCCATTGATCTATATTTCTGTTTTTGTGCCAGTACCATACTTTTTGATTACAGTAGCTTTGTGGTATAGTCTGAAGTCAGAGTCTGATTCCTCCTTCTCCATTTACTTTCTCAGGATTGCTTTGGCTATTCAGGGTCTTTTGTGTTTCAATATAAATTTTAAAATTTTTTATTCTAGTTCTGTGAAAATCGCCATTGGTAATTTGTTTGGGATTGAATTGAATCTGTAGATTGCATTGGGTAGTGTAGTCATTTTAACAATATTGATTCTTCCAATCCAAGAACATGGTGTATCCTTCCACCTGTTTGTGTTATCTTTGATATCTTTCATCAGTGTCAGAGTACAGTTCTTTTGTCTCCTTAGGTAGGTTTATTCCTAGGTATTTTATGCCTTTTGATGCAGTGGTAGATGAGATTGTTTCCTTAATTTCTCTTTCTGATCTTTTGTTGTTAATGTAGAAATGAAACAGATTTCTGTGTATTAATTTTGTATCCTGCAACTTCACCAAATTCATTGATGAACTCTAGTAGTTTTCTGGTAGCATCGTAAAGATTTTCTGTGTATGGTGTGTTATCTGCAAATAGTAACAGGTTTACTTCTTCTTTTCCAATTTGGATTTCTTTTATTTCTTTTTCTTCTTTGATTACTGTGGCTAGGACTTCCAAAACTATGTTGAATAAAAGTGGTGACAATGAATATCCTTTTCTTTTTCCTGATCTTAGAGAGAATGCTTTCAGCTTTTCACCATTGAGAATGATGTTAGCTGTAGGTTTGTCATATATGACTTATTATATTGAGGTAGGTTTCCTCTATTCCCACTTTCTGGAGAGCTTTTATCATAAAATAGTGCTGAATTTTGTCAAAAGCTTTTTCTGCATCTATTGAGATGATCATGATTTTTATTCTTCAGTTTGTTAATGTGGTGTTTCACACTGATTGATTTGTGGATACTGAAGAATCCTTGCATCCCTGGGATAAATCCCACTTGATCATGGTGTATTTTCCTTTTAATGTATTGTTGGAGTTGGTTTGCTAGTATTTTGTTGAGGATTTTTGCATCTATGTTCATCTGTGATATTGGCCAGCAATTTTAACTTTAACTAGGACCCATTTATTATTTTTTTATTTCCTTTATTTTAAGAGACAGATCCAAAAAAATGTTGCTACAGTTTATGGCAAAGAGTGTTCTGCCTATGTTTTTCTCTAGTTTTATAGTATCTTCACTAATGTTTAATTAGTGAGCAGATCTATTATTCCCCCATAATTCCTGACTTCAGATTCTTGAGACTTCTCAATCCCTCAAATCAGTTTGATATAATAATAAGTTGGTCCAGTATCTACTGAAGGCCACATATGGGTAGGAAATATAAATGAAGAATTCACAAAACCTATGATCTCTGCCCTGCAGGTTCTTGCTTCATCAAATGTGGAATGGCAGAGCATACTAGACATTGAAGAATATTTAGAAAGCATGTGTAGTTAATTAGGGATTGTTAAATTGCAAAAATATGTGCATAAGGCCCAGAGATATGAAGTATGGTCACATCAGGGGAGACTGTTTGTTTGGGCCCTAAATAAAATGAATTACTGAGTAGGGCATAGATCTATATTCCAATACGTGTAAAATGAACAAAACAAACTCAAGAGAACAGAAGAGATCAATGAGTCATTATCTTTGTCAGAACATTTTATTAAATGAATAGTTTGATTAGAAAGTTATCACAGAAAATTTCTTGCAGACAAATCTACAAAATCTTACTTATAAAGTCAAAGCTGGAATATGACCTTCATTACAGATTGTCATGTTTTTTTTCCCAGCCAATGGGAAATTTGTCTTTGTCTCAAACCTAGTGTCCTAATAACTAAGCTCTTCTCTTTACGCATATTTCTTTAAGCATTTGGAGGGCAAAGAGTATGACTTATATAATGATTATATCACCTTCAGTGACAAGGAAATTAGTTTGCACATAGTCGGTCCTTATTCAACAAATGTTGTTGGTCAAATCAAACTTCAATGAAAAATTTCATTTTTGTAAAACATCAGTAGTGTCTTCAACTAGAATTGGCTGTTAATGGATTACCTAGCAAAATGTTCCATTACCTAGATGTCTATGAAAAAAAGATGCTGCTGCATTTCTTAAGGTAAAAATCAAATGAGTTTAACCATCTTTTGTGTTCCCATGGCATTTTACATATGACTCCAATATAACATACATCACAGTTTAAAGAAATGTTTATCCACTTGCTATACTAGATTATGTTCTTCTCAAGAGAATGGACTATATTTTCTTTTCTGGGCATCAATGGAAGGAGCTGTGTTAGATCCTATGTATCGGTAACTCTAGTTGTTGAATTAGAATCCTTAAATAGAAAATTGTGATAAATGAAACAAGTTCTACCAAATGAGGAGGGAAAACTTTTTGGACTGCTTCTCTTTGCTGTGAAGACACCTACTTAATTTGTCAAAAGTAGGAGGAAAGGATAGAAGACTGTAAATTCCTCTGTTTTTTATATGTCCTCTTATTTTGTTCTGATTGGCAGATTTATCAGGGTCTTTGTTTATGTACTTGAAAGTAAATCAGCTAAGTGAAAAACTCTATTTTAGTGTGAATGCTAGTATCTTTGAAGTACATGCTTATTTGACTATTTGAATAATCCAAACATAAACTAATGGGATTTAAATGTATTTTTAAAAAGAACACAGCAAAGACAACACTGGTGTCAAAAGGGAGGACCAGGAAGTAGACAACCATTTCAGGGTATAGAAGTTGATTGTTAACTTGACAGCCAGTTCTAATCTACAACATCGAAATGCTTCTTTGGGAGCTATGCTTTATTGAGACAAGGATTGTGTGTTTCTCAAAGTGTGGTCTATGGGTAGGGTGACCATATTATCATCCAAACCCAAACACTTTCAAGAGTTAAAGGGGGCGCTCTTAATAATATGTTTACTACTAGTATTAAGAACAATGCTGGGGTAATCTAGTCCAGTTGGGATAGATCATCACCCTGAGTGGACCACTTATATTGGAATTATCTAGGGTCTTATGTGAATTCTGTGCTGTAGTCTTTTGCTCTACACCACCAATGCCTCCTGGTGACTCTCCCTTCCCCCACAAAAATGTGGGAATGAAACAGGTGGGATTTTTTTTTTTTTTAAAGAATGGTAACATTCTTATTTATTTATATATTTATTTTTGGCTGTGTTGGGTCTTCGTTTCTGTGCGAGGGCTTTCTCTAATTGCGGCAAGCGGGGGCCACTCTTCGCTGTGGTGGGGATGGAACAAGTGGGGTTTTTTTTTTTTTTTAAAGAATGGTAACTAACATTCTTATTTATTTATATATTTATTTTTGGCTGTGTTGGGTCTTCGTTTCTGTGCGAGGGCTTTCTCTAATTGCGGCAAGCGGGGGCCACTCTTCGCTGTGGTGCACAGGCCTCTCACTATCACAGCCTCACAGCCTCTGTTGTTGCGGAGCGCAGGCTCAGTAGTTGTGGCTCACGGGCCTAGTTGCTCTGTGGCATGTGGGATCTTCCCAGACCGGGGCATGAACCCGTGTCCCCTGCATTGGCAGGCAGATTCTCAACCCCTCTGCCACCAGGGAAGCCCCAGGTGGGATTTTAATAAACTTATCACTCCCAATCCTAGGATCCCCAAAACAATAACTATAAATTAGAGTTTCTCTCCTTAAAAAAATGAAAAATATAATCTTGAAAGCAAGTATTTTAAAAATCACATTTTTAACTGAAAATATTTTAAGATCACAATATTTTAACTTAAAGTACATTCAAATAGATTCACAAAACATCCTTTTCTGAGAAAATATATAATTGTTCTCAGAAAAAAAGTTTCAAACTCTGACTATTGTATCCATCACTCACTACAGTGAATTCTAGCCTGTAAAAGGCAGAGCACATTGACCAAAACCCAAGAAGAAATCATTTATATTCAACTTTTCCAAAACATGACACTTTTATTGTGCTTTTTTCTAAAGAATGCTTATCTGCCAAGAAATGAGCAAGGGCAGGAACAACCAACTATAACAAGAGAAAGGATGTTTTTTTCAGCATCACTTGTGATATATGCAGATTTATATAAAATTAAAACACTAAAATTATAGCTTAAATGTTTAAATACTATTTGACCTAAAATAAAATAAATTTACCAGTTGTAGTTTCTCAAAGCTGAAAGGACTGCTCATCTAGAACAAAAAAGGCACCATTTCTTTGATATCATTTTGATGAATTATTAATTTTATCACAGCTAATATTAGAACATTGAATTATTAATTTTCAAATGTGCAATAAAAAAGCAGAATAAACATAAACTGAGATGTGTTTTACATATGGGTTACATTGCTTATATATCCTATTTAAGAAAAATACCAAAGGAAACAGAAGGAATTAAAAATCTTGTCAACACTTGTGATGAATTCTTTTACTCAGTACTTTCTATGCCACTTTAAAATATAAAACACAAATAACATTATGTATTGTCTGATAATAAATGTGATTACTGAACATTAAAGTTATACATTATCCATAGTGCAAGTCATCTTTGTGTAGTTCCAAGCAGGATAGTTAAATTACAAAGTGCTAATAAGAGTGAGAAACATCTGTGGTCTTAAAGAATTCACCTCTAATCCTTCCTGGATTATTTTATTGGTAGATGAAAACTATTTCTTCAGAATAGCTTCCAGTCATTTTTTTAGCCATTATGTTTTTGTCATAATTATTCCTGTTATTTCATAGAATAATAAAACTCAGAGAAGTCCCAGTTTTCTTCAACTGTATATACTTGGTGAAGTTTCAGTCCAAAAATGAGGATAGTATCTAAACAGCTCTATCACACTAGGGGCCAATGGTGTGTCCTTCAGATATCTTCTCATAAACATCCACTGAACTCTTGAGCCTTCAAAGCCTTAACACTCGACTCCTGAATAAGAAAGTGTTTTCAGGTGTTGGTGTCATACATACTCCAGCAGTGTATAATGGAACCACTGCTCAGAACAAAGGGACAGTTACAGGAGATGGAGGAGGGGCTGTAGACTGATGGATATTTTTAGGACATGATTCCCTGTCAGAAGAAAGAAACCAGTTGTTCATCCCAGAGTTAACAAGGATTTAATCTGGATAAAGGATAAGTTTACATCCATTAAAATAATTTTTTTAAATTATGCTATTTACTGTTTAGGCACATGGAACAGGGAGTACAAAAAAGAAGATGGAGTTCCACAATAGATAAACTTTTTTTTCTTTTCAGTGAAGTAGGACCCCAGGTAGGAAATGATATGACTTATAGAGAGCTTATCTATAATTTAGACAAAAATTTTAGCCAGAAATGCTTCTGTGATAATATTCAAATCAATAATGTTTAATCACTACTTTTACACTCCACCATTGCTTATATATGTCCCCACTGAAGGTTCTGTGTAACCTGCTAGATTAATTATATTATTATATCTAATAATTAAAACATATGCTTTACATGTTATATCAAGTGACAAACTAATCCAGTTCATACATGAAATAAGAATTAGCCTCTGTGTTCTAAGCCATATCACTCTCATCAACTCTGTAAAATGGATATTATATATGCATCTATTTTTAAAAGATTAAATAACTTGCCCAATATGGCATAACTGGTAAGAAGCTGAGGTAGAATTCAAATGTGTATCTGTGTGGATTCAAATCTCTTCTTTTTCAGGTAATACAGCTCCCTCTTAAAAATTCACAATGTATGTTAAACTATTAAATTGTCTGAGAACTCAATATTGTGTAAGTTAACTTAGCATTTGCTTCATTGGCTTTACATAATTCACTGAGTCCTCATAACAACCCCTGAGCTTTGTACTATTATTACTTCACTTTTACTTGAAAGGGGGCTGAGACATGAGAAGTGAAGTAAATTGCCAGTCACTAATAGAACTGGACTTTGAACTCAGGATGGTGACTCTCTCAATTGTGGTGTGGTATTATGCTCATGTGATAGAATATATTGATATAGGCATATATAACACAACATTCTAAATTGAAAATATTGAAAATTACAGGTAAGAAACCAACAGGCTCTGTGGCTCCTGGATTCATCAGGAAGACAAGATTTCAGTTGCTTCCTTAAACAATTGAGAAGTTAAACAATTGAGAAGTCAGTCAGCTCCCTTCTAGAATGTGGTGGGTTCTCCTTTCTTTCAGAAAACACCCAGCTTTGAGACTCAGATCATCTGACTATCTCACCCAGTACCCCTCCATGTTATAGGGTTTTTTTTGTTTTAACAGATGACATGGGTCCCTCTCCCTCCTTGCTTAAAAGTTTAATTTGTAAGCTTGTTATGTTTTTCAATAACACTCCTGATGTAATTTCTGAGGATTTCAATATCCACAGTCATAGATGATCCTACTGATACCCTAGCCTCTCCATTTCTTGAACTCCCTCCCAATGATTTTGGCCTCTACCTTTTTTCAGTCACCCACTCCTAATGTCGTATGTTAGACCTTGCTGTTACCAATAACTCAACTCTTTCCATAATATCAATTCAGAATCTCTCTCTCTTGCAGCACCATGGCATAGACTTACAGCTAGTTTCTCAACTCCAACTTCTTCGACACATTCAAACATCCCACCATGTTTTCATTTTTCCTCATTCCCCTAAATCCTTACTTATTATCATATCCGGCTTAATTCCATGGCCCATTATCATAATCATTTCCTTACATATACCCTCATTTCTCTTGCCCTCTTCTCTCCTCCTGGCACTTAATTGGCAAAGCCTCAATCTTAATTAAACTCAAGTGGGCCCTTAATGTTGTCAGGCAATCACACTACTTTCCTCTAGTGCTTTCATTCTCTCACATTCCTAAATAACTATTTATGACCTTCTCTTTTTGCTCAATTTTCAGCAACTCATCCCCCATCATCACTCACCTAGATAACAACCTTGCTTCCTATTTTAGTGCAAGAACTGAAGCAATTGGAAAAGACTTCCTGGGACTCTGACTGCCATATTTTTTCACCCACCACCATGTACTCAATCTTTCCTCTTCTTTCTATGCTCTTGGCTAAGGCCAGACCCTTTACTTATGCATTAGATCTCATACCTTCATGTATAATGAAGGATCTCACACCACCAGTTCTCTCCTCTTTTTAATCATGAACTTTTCCTTGGCATTCTGGATCATTTCTGATAACATACAAACATGCACTTAATTGCCCCACATTTTATCTAAAAACAAGTGAATGCTTCCTTTTATTTTGCCCTATAACTACTAGTCCCTTTCTCTATTTTTCTTTACAGCAAAACTCACCAAAAAGGTGTCTATATTCACTGCTTCCAATGTTTCTTTTTCTTTGAACCCACTCCAATCAGGCTTTTACACCCACCTTTCTACCAGAACTGGAAATCAATGACTTTCAGACCCAAATCTGACAGCTAATTTTTATATCTCATTTTATTGAACCTATCATTGGCAATAGACATTATGGGTCATGATATTTTCATTGAAACACTTTCTTCATTTGACTTGCAGAGTGTCACATCTAGTTTTTCTCCTACCTTAATAGTTGCTTTTCTTCTGTTTACTGCGTTGATTTTTCATCTTCTTCAAGACTTCTTTTTGAACCTCTGTTTTCACCTAAGCTTTCTCAAGAATTATGGCTTCCAATATTATGAATAGGCTATATATCACCAAATGTTTATGTCCATCCAAGACCTGTCCCATGTATTGCATACTAATAAATGCAACTGCATAGTGCTTACCTGTCCTTAAATATCTAGTAGGCAAGTCAAATTTAACAAATCCAAATACAGTTGTTCATCATCTCCCAGAAAACGTCTATACTTTTCATCATCTCTATTATGGACATTTAGTTCTTCCTATTGCCTAGGCCAAATATCTTAAAGTCAATCTTTATTTCTCCCCTTTTCTTTTCACTCCACATCAAATCAGTAAGCATATCCTGTTAGTGCTATATTCAAAATATATCCAGATTACAACCACTTCCATTGTTAGGCTTCTAGTCTAATCCCTGTCTGTTCTCACACATTTTATTGCAATAGCCTCCAAACTGATTTCCCTTCCTTTGTTCTTATTTCATATGATAGAAATGGCTAGGTTTATGTGTATGTTTTACTTGAAGGTGAATGCCCAACCAAGAACTAAATTTCTCCGACTCCTAGCAAATAGGTGGAGCCATGTGGATAATTCTAGCCCATGGAAGGCAAGGTTATTAATTATGCAGTACTCATTTCTTATGCTCTCTTGCTCTTCTCCAGAAACCGTGGAGTCTTTTTGCAGAAGACCCTTCCATTGCAAGATGGAAAGAATATGGACCCCTGTGTCACTAATTGGAAGAGTGATCAAGAAACCTGCCCATCCAGAAACATCCACATTGGGTTTTGTTATGAACGATAAATACATATTTTATTAAGCCTCTGAGATTTGGGGGTTTGTTACATCATTTATACTATCTAACTTACACATTTTCTACGTCCTATTTTTCACCAAGCTGTCAGAATGAACCTATTAAAACATAGGTCAAATTGCATCACTCTTTTGCTCCTTGCTTTACTCAGTCACACAGGCCTCCTAGCTGTTCCTGGAATGCACCAACCACTACTTCACTGCAAGCCTTTTACTTGCTCTTTTCTGTGCATGGAGTGCTCTGCGCCTAATTATTTGTATGCCTGCTCTCTCATCTCTTTAGTCAATCTCTTAGTGAGGCTTTTCCTTGACCTACTTATTTAAAATGGAATCTGACTTTCACTCTGACAACTTATATTACCCTTCTTGTTTGAATTTTCTCCAGAAGAGTTGTTACTATCTCACACACAATATTTTTTGTTGTTTTATGTTTTGTCTGCTTGAATCCCAGCACTTAGAACTGTGTCTAGAACATTCCAGGAACCCAGTAAATATTTGTTAAAGGATAAATTAGTTGAACCAATGAATTCTATATTTTTCATTTTTTCAAGCATTTAACATTTATTGACTTCAATACATTTGGGGTTCTTTGGCCTAGAGAACCCTAACCCACTCACATATACACATCCCATCCTTTTATCACACCCATCTTTTAGGTATCAATTTAGATATCACTTCCTAAAGCCAGAACCCTAATTTTCTTCTTCTGATACCTCTCTTCCATTACCTTTCCTGCTCTGCTCATCTGTTATCACAGAAGTTTTCATATGGTAATATACAATAGCCTGTCTGTATTCCCAACTATATTTACTTTCCATGAGAGCAGAGACCATAACAACAGTGTGGTTCATTCTTGCATCTCCACCATCTATTGCAGTTTATGGTTCATAAAGTAATAACTCATTAAACTTTCTTGAGTTCAGAAGACTTAAAGTAAAACTATTTGGATTGGCAATTTAGAGATTTCTGATAATTATGGATTATGGTTTCATGGTATGAAGAGTGGTAGGAAGAAGCCAGAAGATTGAAGAATAAGTTTTTAGAGAAGAGTAGAAGCCGTTTTAAGTTTTTATGGCCCAAGGCATGAATCAAGGATGATTTTCTGGCACCAAGTGTTTACAGTGATGCAAGAAGTGTGTGGGCCAAGGGCCTTGAGAAGAGAGTATATTTTAATTTTCCATCTGAGCTGACAAAAGGACCCAAAGTACATGTCTGTACTTCTTTTTTCTTCTTTTTTTGGTTTTGTTTTGTTTTGCCATGCACTGCAGCATGTGGGATCTTAGTTCCCCGAGAAGGAATCGAACCCATGCCCCATCCCCTGGAAGCACGGAGTCTTAACCACTGGACCACCAGGGAAGTCCCCTGTCTATACTTCTTAAAGACAAGTTGAACTAATATCAAGCCCTGGAGACAATCATCCTGGTACTTCTTATTCTGCAAACTGAGTTGGTTATCCAGATTTGTTCGTGTAGCTGTGCAAAATTATTTTTCAACAAATATTCACTCCTCTCTTATACCCATCCCCAACTTAATTCTATGGTGGGAAGAATGTACTTTCCCACTACTTGACTTAAATTGGATATTAGAGAACAATATGGTGTGACCCTTGAAATATGCTTATACTGTCGGGCTTGTGTTCTCACACTCCCGTATTTCAGTATGAAGGGAAATGCCTTAAATATGTATTACTGCCAGTCCAAAGAAGACAAGAGATATGTGAAGTAGATCTGAACCCAACCTACATATTGGAGCCAAGTCCAACTTATCCTAGCCAAGATCAGCCCAACTTTAGAGATCTGCAGACTATGACAGAAATAAGTCACCGAGTTTCGGGATGGTTTTAATACATAATTATTGTAAAAAGAACTAATTTATAGAGAACTAACTGTCCTTTTCCCTTCTCTCTTTCCCAAACGTTTTGAAAAGAATTGGGACCAGGACAGGGAAGAGGTTCTACTTTTATAACCCTAATGAAAATACTAGAAGTTTTACTGTCCTTTATGCTAAATCATTGAGGAATGGGGGGGGGGAATGTTGGAATAAATCACCTGTTCATTCTTTAACTTTTATAAAACTCTTAGATATCCCTTCCATAAAATTGTTACAATCTTCATATACATCAAAATGGCAAATGAGGTTTCCACTTAAAATATAAATTCAAATGTTTCCAGTTGTGACCAAAACCCGCATGTATCCTTTGGAACTGGGGATCAACAGAATGAAACTACTTACTTCGAGCTTATAAATGTTGCCAGTTCCTGAAGCTGCTAACTGCATTCTGGGAGTTTAGGAATGTTTCAGAATAATAGCCAACTGCATGGAAAATTGAAAGGTAAAGACTAAACTTCTTTCAAACATGATACAGTCTTTGTGAGAGCAGCCCATCCTTTATTTCCTCAAAAGCATTCAGCACAACATTTTTGCAGCCGAGGTATCTTTGCCCACACAAAGCAGGATGTTATTCTCTTATATCTGCTGCCAGAGGGACTGGAAGAGCAACAGCCTTAAAAGAAGTGTAAACATCTTTCATTTAGCTAAATGGAGTGTGAACTAGAGTTGCTATATTAAAGAAGGAGCCAAAATAGACAAACATACACATACACACATGCACATGCACGAGCACACACACACACACACACACACACAATCATCTCCTGGCTCTCTCTTTTGAGTCTATGAGAACTCAAACACAATTCTATCAGTCTTTTTATACTGTATAAAGCATACCTTATTGGAATTTTTTCTTGCTATATAATTGTATTTTAAAATAGCAAACATTTATATAGCTCTTGCTATATGTGAGCCACTGTTCTAAGCATTTTATTAATATTCACATTACTTTAAAAATAAACCTATAAGGAAAGTAATTTTATTATCTTCATCTGACTCATGGTGTAACGATATCACAGAGAACTTAAGTGATTTGCCCAACATTACCCAGTACAGGGTGGAAGTGAATTTTGATTCTGCAATCTATGTTCAAAAGTCAGAGAAGGCTGGATCAATATGGTGGAGTAGGAAGACATGGAGCTCACCTCCCCCTACAAACACATCAAAACTACATCTACATGTGGAATAATTCTCACAGAAAACTAACTGGAAACTGGCAAAGAACTCCATGACAAAAGCTACAAAAAAGATTTCCATGTAACTGGGTAGGATGGAAAAAAGGCAAAGGGTTGGGACTTGCACCCTGAGAAGGATCTGTAAGGAAAAGAAGGTCCACTCAGGCAGACCCTCACCCTGGGGGAGTGAGTGGGTCGAGCCACAGACTGGGCGTCCCAGTCCTAAGGTTCTACACAGAGGATACAAGCTCCCCTGTCTGCTGGGAGAAACACTGAGACAGATGGGACTGGAAACGCCTAGACTCCACTCACGAACAGTGTACGGTTGCACACGAACAGTGTGCAGCTTGTCAACAAACAGGGCAAAAAGAGCTCTGTACTGGCAGCTGGCTGCCACATAGAGGTTCTCCCCAATCTGAGTGGGGTGTGGGATCTAGGCCCTGGGTCCTGGAAAAAGACTTGGTCTAGCTATGCAGAGATAGCCCAGGGGCCTGGGGTGTGGTCCAAGTAGAGCAGCTGCGACCACTGTCAGCACTTACCCAAACAGCACCACAGGAACCACTGTGACCAGCACACCAAGGTCCCTTGTTCCCAACTGAGTGAATGCTCTGGCCAAACCCACTCCATGCCACAGCTTGGCACTGGATCTGGGGCAGACAGGCCCTGAGAAAAGACTCAATCTAGGGATACAGGGATGGCCCAGGGTGTGGGATGATGACAACCATTGTTGCTTACTCAAGCAGCACCTTGGGAACCACCATGTCAGCAAGCCACAGTCCCACTCCCAGGTGAGCAAATGCTCTGGCCCCGCATACTCCATGCTGCAGCTTGGCACTGGAACTTGTACAGACAGCTTTTGGGAGAAGACTCGATCTAGGGATTCAGAGGAGGCTAGGGGGACTCTGGGGTATGATCCAGGCAGGGCACTGGCAGCAAACTTTGATGGTAGCTCAATCAGTGCCAACGTGATTGGCACTGACCTCTGACAGCACAGCTGCCTCAATTCCTGCAGCCACAACACACTGACCCCCAGCCCCAGCCTAATGTATGATCCTGCCCTGCCCACTTCACACCACAAATTTGCATTAGATCTAGGGTGACCATAACAGGGGAAGAGACCCGACCTTGGGCTGCATCTGAGCTGAGCCATGAACACCTATACATGTAGCAAATCAGGGCTCTGAGTGCACAAATCTCACTTCAGCACTCCCCTTCTTTGAGGCAAAATATGCACTCAAAGGGAACAGAGCTTGTTCAATCCCAATCCTCAGGGCTTCTGCTCAGGCAACTGGGGAGCAGTGACAGGGCAGTGACCGTCACAGAGCAGACAGAAAGTCCACCTGACACCCTGTGAAGACTTTAGATCCTCCAATACTAACTACAACCCCTA
This sequence comes from Physeter macrocephalus, assembly GCF_002837175.3. NCBI lineage: Eukaryota > Metazoa > Chordata > Mammalia > Artiodactyla > Physeteridae > Physeter > Physeter macrocephalus. The sequence continues at coordinate 52,398,455 of NC_041215.1, forward strand.
TCAAGTTGAAAGTGACCAGCGCACCCTGAAGAAAGACAAGGTTGGGATCCACATCAAAAACAGCCCTTGCACCAAAGACACTGGATACACACAGTCTACATAGGGATGCTCCCACATAAAAATACCCCTTCAATAACACAACAGATAACTATTTCTCCTAAATTCATAAAGACAGAGAAAGTTAAGTAAAATAAAAGGCAGAGGAGCTATTCCCAATTAAAAGAGCAAGACAAAACTCCTGAAAGAAGGGGTGTGAAGGAGAGGAAGGTCATGACTAGGGACTCTTTCTCCTTGCTGCTCAATAAATGTCTTCAGTTTCAGAATATGCCTTTCACATGGGTCATCTGAGTGCCCAGTTGTTTGGTGAAGTTGCCAGACCTACTGATTCCAAATCCATGAAAGTGGTGAAGCCGTTTAGTGAGAAGCCTTTGGCCAATAGGAAGGAGACTTATGACTGGTATCTAAATCACAACACTTATTTTGCACTCATGGGAGCACTATATTTTCTTGGCCTCTACAGAGACGAGCATCAGGACTTTAAGGATGAGCAGCTGCATCTGAAGAAGATTTGTGGAAAGCAGAAACCAAGGAAAGGAGAAGGGAATAGAACAGCGAAAAAGAAATAGTGTTGGTCCATCAAGAGAGAAGACTTTTCCCTCAGGGACTGAGAGCAGGAGGAAGTGTATTTATTGTCCTTCCACATACTGGAGGAGTGTAAACTTCCTAAGTTGAAGGTTATTTGGAGGAACACAGTCATCTCCATGTTGAAGTCTAATCCAGTTGAACTGTGACTTGTTTCATGAACACATTCTAACTCTGAAAAATTATTTGCCTTGGTTCTGTAATCTGAGGTTTACCTTATTTCCCAAAGAAATGATCGCATGATTATTGTTAAATGACTTGTTTGGGAGGGGATGGGATGTTGGGGGAGTGGAGGGGAAACTCATTAAATGAACATTCTCATTACTCTCTTCTTGCTTCCCCACTTAACCAGCCCTACACTCTTTCATCTCTCTGGCTGTTCAGCCACTGTCTCACCACCAAGCTCACAAACTTTATGCACTTCACCACCTACTCTTCTGAGAATATCTATAAGATAAATTTGTGGGATACAAGGCTGTGCCTGGTATGAAAGTATTGAATACCTGCTGTATACAAGCTACCAGAGCCCCGGTAATACAATGCTTTGCAACAAACAAACAACAACAACAAAAAAACCCCCAAAAGACTAAATAATTAAACAGAGATTATCAGTCTACCAGACATCAAGTTCAAAAAGGAGGTAATAAAAATTCTAACTGAATTAAGAAAGGTTATTGATATAAATTCAGACCATTGTAACAAGGAACTAGAAACCATAAAGATGACCCAGTAAAAAAAAATAGATAATTCAATTTCTGAGATAAAAAACAATATAGAGCAACGAATAGCCAACTGAATGACACAGAAAAATGAATAAGTGATCTGGAAGTTAAATAGAATAATGGAAATAACCCAGTCAGAATGGCAGACAGAAAAATGAAAAAACATGAAAGCAACATATGAGATATATGAGATGATATAAAATGTGCCAACTTACACATAATAGGGGTTTCATATGGAGAAGAGAGGGGGAAGGGCATCAAAGATGTATTTGAAGAAATTATGGCTGAAAATTTCCTCACCCAAAGAAGGAAACATATCCATGTACAGGAAGGATAGAGGGTTCCAAACAAGATGAACCCAAACAGACCCACACCAAGACATATCATAATTAAAATGACAAAAGTTAAAGATAGAGAATTCTAAAGGCAGCAAGAGAAAGACAGAGTCATTTAAAAGACAACCCCCATAAGTCTATCAACTGATTTCTCTGCAGAAACTTCACAGGCCAGAAGGGAGTGATGTGATATATTTAAAGTGCTGAAAGGGAAAAACCTGCAACCTAGGATACACTACCCAGAAAGATTATCATTTAGAATAGAAGGAGAGACAAAGAATTTCTCAGACAAGCAAAAACTGAAAGAATTAAGCAATACTAAATCTATCCTAAAAGAAATATTAAAGGGTTTTCTCTAAATGGAAAAGAAGCAGGAAACTATAGGAAAGGCAAAATCCCAATAATAATGACAAATAAATTTATAGTAAAGATTGAAGATCACTTAAGCCAGTACACAGGTTAAAAACAACAATAACAACAACAAAAGAATTGTAAAAGTGACTATAACTAAAATAAACAGTAAAAGGATAAACATGAGATATAAACTAGACCATCAAAACCACAAAATGGGTCAGAGGGGAGTAAAAAATTGTAGATCTCTTAGAATGTGTTTAAATTTAAATGATTATCAGTTTAAAACAAGTAGATACAGTTATGAGAAAACATACATAACCCCATGGTAATCATAAATCAAAAACATACAATAAAATCACAAAAACCTAAAAGGAAGGAACTTAAACATACTACAAAAGAAAATAATCAAACCATAACAGGAGAAACAAAAAGAAGAAGAAATGAATAAAAAAAAAACTACAAGAACAAATGGAAAACAAAGAATAAAATGACAATAAATACATACTTATCAATAATTACTTTAAATGTCAAGGGACTAAATGCTCCAATCAAACTACAGAATGGCTGACTGGATAAAAAAAAAAAAGCCAAGAACCTGCAACATGCTGCTTACAAGAGACAAAAGACATCAAGGCAAAAGCCACACACAATCTGAAAGTGAGGGGTTGAAAAAAGATCTTTCATGAAAATGGAATGAAAGGAAATGACAAGAAAGCAGAGGTGACAATACTTATATCAGTCTATAATAAACAATAGACTTTAAAACAAAGGGTATAATGAAAGACAAAGAAGGGTATTATGTAATGATAAAGGGGTCAATACAAGAAGTGGGTATAACACTAGTTAACATATACACACCCAATACAGGAGCACCTAAATATATAAAACAAGTACTAAGAGACAAAAAAAAAGAGAAAAATTTGCAATAACACAATAATAGTAGGGGACTTTAACACCCCACTGACATCAATGGACAGATCATCCAGACAAAAAAGCAATAAGGCAACACAGGTCTTAAAGACATAACAGATGAAATGGACTTAATTGATACATACAGGACAATACATTCAAAAAGAGAAGAATACACATTCTTTTCAAGTGTTCACAAAATATTCTCCAGGATAGACCACATACTAGGTCACAAAACAAGCCTTAACAAATTTAAGAGGATAAATATTGAAGCAACCTAAGTGTTCATCAACAGATGAAAGGATAAAGAAGATGTGGTATATATACATATATATATATATATATACACACACACACACACACAATGAAATGTTACTCAGCCATAAAAAAGAATGAAATAATGTCATTTCCAGCAACATGGATGGAACTAGATATTATCGTACTAAGTGAAGTAAGTCAGACAAAGACACATATCATATGATATCACTTATTTGTAGAATCTAAAAAAATGATACAAATGAACTTATTTACAACATAGAAACGGACTCACAGATATAGAAAACAATCTTATGGTTACTAAAGGGGAAGGGGGTAGGGAGGAATAAATTAGTAGTTTTGTATTAACATACACACTGCTATATATAAAATAGATAAACAAGGACCTACTGTATAGCACAGGGAACTATATTCGATATCATTATAATAACCTATAATGGAAAAGAATCTGAATTTATATATATATATATGAATCATTTTGCTGTACACCTAAAATTAACAAATTTTACATCAACTATACTTCAATAAAAATAGGGGATAAAAATTACAGCAAACATCTTTTCTGACTACAGCAATATGAAACTAAAGATCAACTACAGAAAGAAAAATAGGAAAACACCAAAATTGTGGAGACTAAACAACATGCTACTAAAATACCAATGGGTTAATGATGAAATCAAAGAAGAAATGAGAAAATACCTTGAGACAAATGATATTGAAAACAGAACATTACAAAATCTATGGGATGCAGCACAAGCAATTCTGAGAGAGAAGTTCATGGCAATACAGGTCTTTCTGAAGAAAAGAATAAAAATATCAAATAAACAATCTAAACTACCACCTAAAGTATCAGAAAAAGAACAAACAAAGGCTAAGGTCAGCAGAAGGAAGGAAATAATAAATATCAGAGAGGAAATAAATAAAATAGAGATCAAAAAGACAATAGAAAAGGTGAAACCAAGAGCTGGTTTTCTAAAAAGATAAACAAAATTGACAAATCTTTAGCCAAGCTCATCAAAAAGAAAAGAGAGAGGATCCAAATGAAAATAAGAAATGAAAGAAGAGAAATAGCAACCAATATCACAGTGATACCAAAAAAAAAAAGGAGAGAATACTATGAACAATTATGCCTACAAATTGGACAACCTAGAAGAAATGGACAAATTTCTAGAAACATCCAGCCTGCAAAACTGAGTCAAGAAAAAACAATTTGAACAGACTGATCACTAAATGTTGAAATGAATTGGTAAGACAGTTTACTGGGGAATTCTTCCAAACATATAAATCAGAACTTATACCTATCTTTCTCAAACTATTCCAAAACATTGGAGAGGAGAGAACATTCCCAAATTCATTCTACAAAGCCAACATTACCCAGATACTAAAACCAGAAAAAGACATTACAAAAAAAAAAAAATTACAGGCCAATATCTTTGATAAATATAGATGCAAAAATTCTCAAAAAAAATATTAGCAAACAGAATCCAACAATATGTAAAAAGGATTACACACCATGATTAAGTTGGATTTATTCCAGGGTCACAAGGATGGTTCCACAAATGCAAATCAATCAGTGTGATACACCACATCAAGAAAAAGAAAGACAAAACCCACATGATCATCTCAATAGTGGCAGAAAAGCATTTGACAAAATTCAACATCCATTAATGGTAAAAACTCTCATCAAAGTGGGTGTAGAGGGAACATATCTCAACATAATAAAGGCCATTATAACAAACCCACAGCCAACATAACACTCAACTACTCAACAGTGAAAAGCTGTAAGCCTTCCTATTAAATTCAGGAATAAGACTAGGAGGTCTACTCTCACTGTTTCTATTTAACGTAGTATTGGAAGTCCTAGCCACAGCAATTAGACAAGAAAAAGATATAAAATGTATCCAAATTGGAAGGGAAGAGGTAAACTGACACTATTTGCAGATAGGTAAACTGACACTATTTGCAGATGATATGATGCTCTATATAGAGAAGCCTAAAGTCTCCATCCAAAGAACTTAAAAATGAATTCAGCAAGGTTTCATGATACAAGGTTAATACACAGAAATCTGTTGCTTTTCTATACACTAAAAATGAAATATCAGAAAGAAAATGTAAAAACACAATGCCATTTAAAATTGCATCAAGAGGATCAGATTAAGATGGTGGAGGAGTAGGACACGGAGCTCACCTTCTACCACAAATATTAATACATCAAAAACACATCTACTTGTGGAATGATTCTCATAGAACATCTACTGAATGCTGGCAGAAGACCTCAGACTACCAAAAGGGCAATAAAATCTCCTTATAACTGGGTAGGACAAAAGAAAACTGAAAAAAAGAGAGAAATGAATCGGGATGGGACCTGCACCCCTGGGAGGGAGCTGTGAAAGAGGAAAATGTTTCCACACACAGGGAAGTCCCCTCACTGGTGGGGAGATAAGCCAGGACAGAGGGGGGACTTCAAAGCCCTAGAGAAGAGCACAGGCACCTGTTTATGGAGGACAAAGGGAGAGAGACCTACACAGATGGTCAGTGCCATCGTGCAGTACTTCCAAGCCTAAGACACTCATCCACTGGGGCGGGTGGGGGCTGGGTGCCGAGACTTGGGCTTCAGAGGTCAGAGCCGGGGAGAGGACTGTGGTTGGCTGTGTGAAGACAGCCTGACAGGGCAGGGTGAGGTGCACCACAACTGAGGGAGTATGGGAAGAAGCCTGGGCCCACCAGAAAGGGAAGTTACCATTGTTGGGAGGTGCATGAGGAGAGGGACAGGACCTTCATAGGAGCTTCTTTCTCTGTGTGTATTCTCTCAGGCAGCAGGTCACTGCCTACATGAGCTCTGGGGGTGGGCACGAGCTGTGGCTGCAATGTCGGACTCCAGAGATGGGTGCAGAACGCTGCTGCCAGCAAAGGTCCTGCGAGCAGGTGCTAGTCACTGCCCCCACTTTCCCGGAAGCATGCATGGCCCACCAGCACTGAAACCAGGCCCCAACCACTGCCCCTGCCTCCCCAGGAGTGTGTGAGGCCCACTGGCACTGCCGCCAAGGATCCCACAACTGGGCACCAACTGCTGCCCCTGCATTCCTGGGAGCGTATGTGGGCCATGCACCTGGACACCCCCCATCAAGAGGATAATGGCCATCACACACTGAGGAAAGAGACGGTAAGCATCCAAACCAAAAACAGCCCTCATGCCAAAAAAAATATTAAAGCCACATGAGCTACACAGTGATGCTCCCGCATATTAATAGCCATCCAAGTCTATAGTAGAAAATTGCTTCTCCTAAACTCACAGAGTAAGAGAAATATGAGCAAACTGAAGAAGGAATCACTCCCAGTTAAAAGACCAAGAGAATTTCCCTGAAGGAACAATGAAACAGACTTCTTCAGTCTAACAGATACTGAGTTCAAAAAGGAGGCAATGAAAATACTGAAGGAATTTAAAAAGGCTATTGACAGAAATGCAGACTACTGTAAAAAGGAACTAAAAATTATAAGGAGAAGCCAAGAAAAATTAGAAAATTAATTTGCCAAGATGAAAGCTGAACTAAAGGCAATGAATAGCAGAATGAAAAATGCAGAATAAAGAATAAGTGATCTAGACACTAGAATAATGGAAATTACCCAATCAAAACAGCAGACAAAGTCAAATGAAAAAAAAAATGAAAGCAATATAAGAGACCTATGGGATAATAAGTGTGCAAATCTATGTATAATAGGGATTCCAGAAGGAGAAGAAAGAGCAAAGGGGATTGAAAATGTATTTGAAGAAATTATGGCTGAAAACTTCCCAAACCTAAAGAAGGAAACAGATATCCAGATACAGGAAGCACAGAGGGTCCCAAGCAAGATGAACCCAAAACAGACCTACACCAAGACATATTATAATAAAAATGGCAAAAGTTAAAGAGAAGATTCTAAAGGCAGCAAGAGGAAAACAGAGTTAATTACAAGGGAACTCCCATGAGGCTATCAGCTGACTTTACAGAAATGCTGCAGGCCAGAAGGAATGGCAAAATATATTCAAAGTCTTGAAAGTGAAAAATCTGCAACCTAGAATACTCTACCCAGTAAGATTATAATGTAGAATAAGGGGAGAAGTAAAGAATTTATCAGACAAGCAGAAACTAAAAGAATACAGCAATACTAAACCAATCCTAAAAGAAATATTGAAAGGTCTTCTCTAAATAGAAAAGAAGCAAGAAGATATAGGAAGGAGGAAATCACAACTGCAAAGTAAATCACTTATGTTAGTCAGTATACAGATCAAAAATAAAAAACAACCCTATTTGTGAAAGCTATGATAAGCACAAGGAACAGCAAAAGGATAAACATGAAGATGTAAAAAAGGACATCAAAATCATAAAATGTGTGAAAGGAGAATAAGAAAATGTAGATTCCTTTTTTTAGAATGTGTTTCAGCATATATGACTATCAGTCCAAGGCAAGCAGATATAGGAAGGGGTTAACATACTTAAAAAACAGGGCAATTAGAAATAAAAAAACATACAATATATTCATAAAAAACAAAAGGAAGAGAACATAAGCATAAAAGAAAAGAAAACCATCAAACCACAAAAAGAAACAAAAAAGAAAAAGAAAGGAACAAAGAAGAAACAGAATCAACTGGAAAACAAAGATTAAAGTGGCAATAAATATATATGTATCAATTATTACCTTAAATGTCAAGGGACTGAATGCTCCAATCAAAAGGTATAGAGTGGCAGACTGGATTAAAAAAACAAGAGCCTACAATATGATACCTACAAGAGACCCACCTTAGGGCAAAGGACACACATAGATTGAAAGTAAGGGGATGGAAGAAGGTGCTTCATGCAAACAGAAATGACAAGAGATTGGGAGTTGCAATACTCATATCAGACAAAATAGACTTTAAAACTAAGGCCATAAAGAAGGACACTATATAATGATAAAAGCATCAATACAAGAAGAGGACTTTACTCTCATCAGCATATATGCACCTAATATAGGAGCTCCCAAATACATAGAATGAATACTAATAGACACAAAGGGAGAAACTGATGGGAATACAATAATAGTTGGAGACTTTAATGCCCCGCTCACGTCAATGGACAGATCTTCTAGACAAAAGATCAATAAGGCAACAGATAATCCTAAATGATACAATAGAACAGTTAGACAGTTGATATTTTCAGGACATTACATCCATAAAAACAGAGAATACACATTCTTTTCAAGTGCACCTATAAAATTCTCTAGGATTGACCACATACTAGGACAGAAAGCTAACCTCACCAAATTTAAGAGTATAGAAATTGGGCTTCCCTGGTGGCACAGTGGTTAAGAATCTGACTGCCAATGCAGTGAACACGGGTTCGAGCCCTGGTCTGGGAAGATCCCACATGCCATGGAGCAACTAAGCCTGTGTGCCACAACTACAGAGCCTGGGCTCTAGATCCCGCGAGCCACAGCTACTGAATCCCGTGTGCCTAGAGGCCGTGCTCTACAACAAGAGAAGCCACCACAATGAGAAGCCTGCACACTGCAATGAAGAATAGCCCCCACTCACCGCAAGCAGAGAAAGCCCGCGCACAGCAATGAAGACCAACACAGCCAAAACTAAATACATACATACATTTATTTTTAAAAAAGTATAGAAATTATTTTAAGCATCTTCTTTGACCACAACAGCATGAAACTAGAAATCAACCACAGGAAAAGAAATGGAAAAAAAAAAAAAGGTTAAATGGAGACTAAACAACATGCTCCTAAAAAGCCAATGGGTCAATGAGGAAATCAAAAAGGAAATTTTAAAATACCTTGAGACAAATGACAATGAAAACACAACCATACAAAATCCATGGGATGCAGAAAAAGCAGTTCTTAGAGGAGAGTTCATAAAGATACAGGCCTTCCTTAAAAAAAAAAACAAAAAAACAACTCAAACAACCTAACCTACCACCTAAAAGAATTAGAAAAAGGAGAAAAAACAAAACCTAAAATCATCAGAAGGAAGGAAATAATACAGATCAGGGAAGAAATAAAGATTTGGACTTACCTAGTGGTTCAGTGGTTAAGAATCCATGCTTCCAATGCAAGGAATGTGGGTTTGATCCCTGGTCAGGGAACTAAGATCCCACATGCCATGTGGCATGGCCAAAAAATTTTTTTTAATAAATAAATAAATAAAGATTTTTTAAAAACCAATAGAACAAAATCAATAAAACCAAGATCTGGTTGTTTAAAAGTGTAAACACATTTGACAAATCTTTGGCCAGGCTCACCAAGAATGAAAAAGAGGGGACCCAAATAAACAAAATAGGAAATGAAAAATGAGAAATCTCAACCAACACCACAGAAATACAGAAAACCATACGAGAACACTATGAACAATTATATGTCAACAAATTTGACCACCTAGAAGAGATGCACAACTTTCTAGAAACATCTGGGCCACAAAATTGAATCAAGAAGAATTAAATAATTTGAAAAGATCAATCACTAGAAGTGAAATAGAATCTTTAATAAAAACAAACAAACTCTCTACAAACAAAAGTCGAGGACCAGATGGCTTCACAGGTGAATTCTACCAAACATAAAAGAAGAAATTATACCAATCCTTCTCAGACTCTTCCAAAAGACTGAAAGGAGTGAACACTTCCAAAGAAATTCTTTGAAGTCATCATCACAAAAAAACAGACAAAGATACCACCAAAAAAGAAAATTACAGGCCAACATCTTTGATAAATATTGATGCAAAAATTCTCAAGAAAATACTATCAAACCAAATCCAACAACACACAAAAAGATCATACACCATGACCAAGTGGGAGTCATCCCAAGTTCACAAGGATGGTTCAACATACGCAAATCAAATCAATCAATGTAATATGTCACATTAACAACAAAAAAGTCAAACACCAAATGATCATCTCAAAAGATGCAGAAAAAGCATTTGACAAAATTCAACATCCATTCATGATAAAAACTCTTACCAAAGAGTATACAGGGAATGTATCTCAACATAATAAAAGTCATTTATTCCAAACCCACAGCCAATACAGTACTCAACAGTGGAAAAACTGAAAGCCTTCCCGCTGAAATCTGGAACAAGACTAGGATGCCCACTCTCACCACTTCTATTCAACATAGTATTGGAAGTCCAAGCCACAGCAATCTGACAAGAAAAAGAAATTAAGGGTATTCAAATTGGAAGGGAAGAGGTAAAATTGTTACTATATGCAGATGACATGATACTACATATAGAAAACCCTAAGGACTCCACACAAGAATTATTGGATCTAATAAATGAATTCAGCAAAGTAGCAGGATACAAGATTAACCTTCAGAAATCGATTGCATTTCTTTACACTAAAAATAAAATATCTGAAAGGGCATGTAAAAAAAAATACCCTTTAAAATTGCACCAAAAAAAAAAAAATACCTAGGAATAAACCTGACCAAGGAGGTGAAAGACTTATATGCTGAGAAATATAAAACACCAATAAAGGAAATTAAAGAGGATTCAAAGAAATGGAAAGATATCACATTCTCTTGGATTAGAAGAATATTGTTAAAATGGCAATACTACAGAAAGCAATCTACACTTTTAATGTAATCCCTATCGAATTACCCATGACATTTTTCACAGAACTAGAAAAAATAATCCTAAAATTTATATGGAACCATAAAAGATCCAGAATTGCCAAACCAATGGGGATGTGGAAAAAGTCAGGAGGCTTAACTCTCCCTGACTTCAGACAATACTACAAAGCTACAGTAATCAAAACATTGTGGTATTGGTGAAAAAACAGACATACAGATCAATGGAACAGAACAGAGCCCAGATATGAACCCACACCCCTACAGTCAATTAATCTTCGACAAAGGAGGCAAGAATATAAAATGGGAAATAGACACTCTCTTCAGCAAGTGATGCTGGGAAAGTTGGACAGCTGTATGTAAATCAATGATGTTAGAATGCACCCTTACACCATGCACAAAAATAAACTCAAAATGGCTTAAAGACTTAAATATAAGACATGACACCACAAAACTCCTAGAAGAGAACATAGACAAAACATTCTGACATAAATTGTACAGATGTTTTTTTAATGTCAGTTTTCCAAAGCAATAGAAATAAAAGCAAAAATAAACAAATGGGACCTTATCAAACTTACAAGCTTTTGCACAACAAAGGAAACTGTAAAACAAACAAAAAAACAAAAAGACTCTTACCAAAGAGTATACAGGGAATGTATCTCAACATAATAAAAGTCATTTATTCCAAACCCACAGCCAATACAGTACTCAACAGTGGAAAAACTGAAAGCCTTCCCGCTGAAATCTGGAACAAGACTAGGATGCCCACTCTCACCACTTCTATTCAACATAGTATTGGAAGTCCAAGCCACAGCAATCTGACAAGAAAAAGAAATTAAGGGTATTCAAATTGGAAGGGAAGAGGTAAAATTGTTACTATATGCAGATGACATGATACTACATATAGAAAACCCTAAGGACTCCACACAAGAATTATTGGATCTAATAAATGAATTCAGCAAAGTAGCAGGATACAAGATTAACCTTCAGAAATCGATTGCATTTCTTTACACTAAAAATAAAATATCTGAAAGGGCATGTAAAAAAAAATACCCTTTAAAATTGCACCAAAAAAAAAAAAATACCTAGGAATAAACCTGACCAAGGAGGTGAAAGACTTATATGCTGAGAAATATAAAACACCAATAAAGGAAATTAAAGAGGATTCAAAGAAATGGAAAGATATCACATTCTCTTGGATTAGAAGAATATTGTTAAAATGGCAATACTACAGAAAGCAATCTACACTTTTAATGTAATCCCTATCGAATTACCCATGACATTTTTCACAGAACTAGAAAAAATAATCCTAAAATTTATATGGAACCATAAAAGATCCAGAATTGCCAAACCAATGGGGATGTGGAAAAAGTCAGGAGGCTTAACTCTCCCTGACTTCAGACAATACTACAAAGCTACAGTAATCAAAACATTGTGGTATTGGTGAAAAAACAGACATACAGATCAATGGAACAGAACAGAGCCCAGATATGAACCCACACCCCTACAGTCAATTAATCTTCGACAAAGGAGGCAAGAATATAAAATGGGAAATAGACACTCTCTTCAGCAAGTGATGCTGGGAAAGTTGGACAGCTGTATGTAAATCAATGATGTTAGAATGCACCCTTACACCATGCACAAAAATAAACTCAAAATGGCTTAAAGACTTAAATATAAGACATGACACCACAAAACTCCTAGAAGAGAACATAGACAAAACATTCTGACATAAATTGTACAGATGTTTTTTTAATGTCAGTTTTCCAAAGCAATAGAAATAAAAGCAAAAATAAACAAATGGGACCTTATCAAACTTACAAGCTTTTGCACAACAAAGGAAACTGTAAAACAAACAAAAAAACAAAAAGACAACTTACAGAATAGGAGAAAATATTTGCAAATGATGCGACCAACAAGGGGTTAATCTCCAAAATATACAAAGAGATCAAACAACTCAACAGCAAAAAAACAAACAACCCAATAGAAAAATGGGCAGAAGACCTTAATAGACATTTCTCCAAAGAAGACATACAGATGGGTAGTAGGCAAATGAAAAGATGCTCAACATCACTAATTATTAGAGAAACACAAATCAAAACTACAATGAGATACCAACTTACACCAGTCAGAATGGCCATCATCAAAAAGTCTACAATTGGGCTTCCCTGGTGGCGCAGTGGTTGAGAATCTGCCTGCTAACGCAGGGGACACGGGTTCGAGCCCTGGTCTGGGAAGATCCCACATGTCACGGAGCAACTAGGCCCGTGAGCCACAACTACTGAGCCTGCGTGCCTGGAGCCTGTGCTCCACAACAAGAGAGGCCGCGATAGTGAGAGGCCCGCGCACCACGATGAAGAGTGGCCCCCCGCTTGCTACAACTAGAGAAAGCCCTCGCACAAAAACGAAGACCCAACACAGCCGAAAGTAAATAAATAAATAAATAAATAAAATAAAAAGTAACTGTACCATTAAAAAAAAAAGGAATCTTTAAAAAAAAAGTCTACAATTAATAAATGCTGGAGAGGGTGTGGAGAAAAGGGAAACCTCCTACACTTTTGGTGAGAATGTAAGTTGGTGCAGCCACTATGAAGAACAGTACAGAGGTCCTTCAGAAAAATAAAAATAGAATTACCATATGATACAGCAATCCCACCCCTGGGCATATACCCAGATAAAACTATAATTCAAAAAGATACCTGCACCCACTATGTTCTAGCAGCACTATTCACAATATCCAAGGTATGGAAGCAACCTAAATGTCCATCAACAGATGAATGGATTAAGAAGATATGGTATATACAATGGAATACTACTCAGCCACAAAAGAGAATGAAATAATGCCATTTGCAGCAACAAGGATGCAACTGGAGATCATCATACTAAGTGAAGTTAAGTCAGAAAGAGAAAGACAAGTACCAAAGTTATTGCTTATATATGGAATCTAAAGTTTGGCACAAATGAACCTATCTACAAAACAGAAATAGACTCACCGACATAGAGAATAGACTTGTGGTTGCTAAGGGGGAGGGGAGAGGGAGAGGGATGGAATGGGAGTTTAGGGTTAGTAGATGCAAACTATTATGTTTAGAATGGATAAACATTATGGTCCTACTGTATAGCATAGGGAACTATATCTCATCTCCTGGGATAAACCATAATGGAAAAGAATATAAAATAAGAATGTATATGTATAACTGAGTCACTTTGCTGTACAGCATAAATTAGCACAACTTTGTATATCAACTATACTTCAAAAAAATTGCATCAAAAACACCTAGGAACAAACTTAACCAAGGAGGTGAAAGACCTATATGCTGAAAACTATATAACTTTGATACAGGAAATTGAAGATTTCAAAGAAATCGAAAGCTATCCTGTGCTCTTGAGTTGGAAGAATCAATATTATTAAAATAGCCATACTACCCAAAGCAATCTACAGATTTAATGCAATCCCTATCAAAACATTTTTCACAGAAATAGAATAATTCTAAAATTTACATGGAACCACAAAAGACCCTGGATAGCCAAAGCAATACTGAGAAAAAAGAGCAAATCTGGGGGTATAGCCCTCCTGGACTTCAGACTATACTACAAAGCTACAGTAATCAAAACAGCCTGGTATTGGCTCAAAAACAGACACATGGGTATATGAAACAGAATAGATAGCCCAGAGACAAACTCATGTACCTACTCTCAATTAATCTATGATAAAGGAGGGAAGAAAATACAATGGAGAAAGACAGTCTCTTCAACAAGTGGTTCTGTCTGGGAAACCTGGATAGTTACATATAAAACAATGAATTTAGAACATTCCTTCACACCACATACAAAAGTAAATTCAAAATGGTTTAAAGACCTAAATGTAAGACATGACACCACAAAATTCCTTGGAGAGAACATAGGTGAAACACTCTTTGACATAAATCACATCAATATTTTCTTAGATCAGTCTTCCAAGGTAAAAGAAATAAAAGCAAAAATAAACAAATGGGACCTAATCAAACTTAAAAGCTTTTGCACAGCAAAGGAAATCATCAAAATGAAAAGACAGCCTATGGACTGGGAAATGATGTTTGCAAATGATGCCATAAATAAGGGGTTAATGCCCAAAATATACAAACAGCTTATGTAACTCAAAATCAAAAAAAATTTTTAAATGTCCAGTACAAATGGACAGAAGACCTGAATAGACATTTTTCCAAAAATCAGACGTGGAAGCAACCCAGGTGCCCATCAACAGAGGACTGGCTTAAGAAAATGTGGTGTATATATATATATATATATATATATATACACACACACACACATATACATATATATGTGTGTGTGTGTGTATATACACACACACAATGGAATATTACTTAGCCATGAAAGAGAATGAAATATTGCCATTTGTAGCAATGTGGATGGGGCTAGAGAACATTATGCTTAGTGAAATAAGTCAGAGACAATTATTATGTGATATCACTGATATGTGGAATCTAAAAAACAATACAATTGAATGTATATAAAAAAACAGGAACAGACTCACAGATATACAAAACAAACTTATGGTTACCAAAGGTGAAAGGGGAGGGAAAGACAAATTAAGTCTATGGGATTAACAAATACAAACTACTAGACATACAATAGATAAGCAACAATAATTTACAGTATAGCACAGGGAATTATACCCAATATATTGTAATAACCTATAATTGAACATAATCTTAAAAAAAACAGAATCTCTATGCTATACACCAGAGAATAACACAATATTGTAAATCAACTATATTTCAATTAAAAAATTTAAAAAATAATTTTAAAAAACCTGAAAGTCTTTTGCATATTAAAGCAAAAATAAGGCAGGGTGCAGTTTAAAAATATGATTTATTTAAGAATTATTATCTCAGATTTCACTGTGTATACAACTTTGTACAAACAAAACAATAAAAATGCTAGGATTTTCTTATACATCCACTCATTGATTATTCTATTTAAGTCTAATTATGAAATGAGTATACCTTTTACTGATCAGGTCCTAGTTAACAAATTGTAATGTGCATTTACCACACACATAGAGAAAGCCTCATTTGAGGTATCAAAAAAAGAGGGGGAAATGCTGTCCAAATTAATAAAAAGCAAATTATACAATTTTTTTTTAAACAGATCAACTTTTTTTCAAGTACTATATAGTCAAAGGGAAGATGAGACACAACAAGTTAAATTCAGCTAGGCTTTAGCAATAAATGCTGTTGTCTTCAGGTAATTATTGGAGGCTTAGCTCTATCTAAAGAGTGGAAGTGCCTCCTTTAAGACACATATTTATAGATAGTTGAGCAACAGTATGTCAGATGTTTTAACTACTCATCCCATGATGTGGATTTTAAAGATAAAGTTACATGGATTTGGGTATTTCAGAAGTGTTTACATCTTTTAGGTCTGATCTTTCATCCCCATCTGGATGAGTAGAGAGGCACTGCAATGCCATGATTTGGGTAATCCCAAAAAGCAGTAATCATTGAGATTCCTTGAAAATTATTTTGTACTGAGCAGTCTTCCCAGCATGTTACCTATATTTTCTCATTTAACCTTGACAACAGCCCAACAAGGTAAATACTGCTAATATTGTTCCCATTTTATAGATAAGGAAGTTGAGGCCACATAGAGGTTAACATGATCATACCCTTAGTAAGGATACACACCCAGGCAATCTTGTTAAGAAGCTATGCTCTTAACATCATTCTACCTCTTTCTCCAAACTTTTTCTTTGTTCCTTGCCAGAAGGACTGCATTATTCAGTGTCATTACTTTAAAAACATGGCACAGAGACATCTGTTGAATGTACATACTTCAGTAGGGAGAAGGATGCATGAGAAGTGTGAAATATTACAGTGGAGAACTGACTTGGGGGAAGTCAACCTGGGCTGTCCAAATGATGCATCAAGGGAGCAAAATCAAATGAAAAGAACTGGTAAAGGCAACTTTCCCTTTCCCATAATTACTTCCATGATTGTTCTTAACAACTACTGAAAATCCTTTCAGGCAACAGGCTTTGGCCCCCTCAGGTCCTGTGCCACAAATCCTCAACTAGCATTGTGGCCGACTGCAGCTTCATCTCTATTGCCAATGTGGGTAGACTTGAATTTTCAGCCCTAAGAATATTAGCTGTATCTGTGGGAAACCCAGGTACCTGTCAGCCAATGGAGCTGGCTCTTTACCTGACACCACTCTTCCCCACTAAAATCACAATTCTTTATTATTTCATTCGCCTGATTTCCAACTATATTCCAGCAACTTCATCCCTGTAGAAATGAAGCACTGCTTTGAACACCTCATTACTTAAGTGGTCCAGATGTCTTCCAAAGAGTCACACAGACTCTTTCTGCTATGTCACCTCTTCCAACAGTTTAGCTGCTACCAAGAATCCAATCTTCCTCCAAACTAACCAGCTCAAAACATGGTCCACCTCACACTTAGTTCTGACCATTTCTGTTACTTAGCAAATATTATTGTCTTGCTTCACCTACCAGGTCATTCCCCTTGGGACAGAGACCATGTAGGATGTTATCCAGGTTCTCCAAGGATAGCTGAATCTGCATCATGGGGGACAGCTACTGTCCTATTTTCTGGCTCTTGATATTTTCTCCTTTATTCCCATCTTCCATTCTTACCCTGGTCCTTTATTTGAGTCCCCAAGTGAGACAGGGAGGAAAGGGGCAGGGCACAACCATTAAAAGAATGACACAACCATTAAGAAGAACAAGATACAACAAAAACTAGTTAGAACCTACTAGGCCCAAGATGGAGGAAGATTCAACTTCCAGTGGACCTTGAGCCTCATTATACACATTGTAATGCATTAACATGCTCAATGACACACCCACATGTTCCGTGACAGTTCTGAGGCTGGCCATAAAAGGCCAAAAAGTGGGTGGTGCTCCAATTCCTAGAAATCCCCGCTCCTTCTCCAAGATAGAACGTTCCTCCCATTCCTTAGCCTATGAAATTACCCAGCTCATAAAAACTAACCACTCCATAATTCGGGGCTGCCTCTCAGCTTCTGAGATGACCCACACTCTGTCTATGGAGTGTGTATCTCTCTAAATAAACCTGCTTTCACTTTACTATGTCTTACTATTGAATTCTTTCTGCGTGAAACCAAGGATCCTCACTTGGCAGCCCGTCCCAGGGACTCACCAGAGACCTGGGACATGACCATCCTCTCACACCCCATATTCTTGCAACACAAAGACCTTGAGGGCCAAGCCCAAACAGGCTGTGAGAGCCGTTACTTCTATCACTAGATGGAAACATTAAGAAAATCTACACTGAAGGAAACCTTTTCAAGTTGAACTTCTGTCAAGCAATTGGAGGAGCATGTGGTTTTGTGGTAAGATTTGTCAGAGTGAGTTGTGGAAGTGGCTAAGTGTTGTGAGTGGTAAATGACTAGTTCTGTGCTCACAGGGCTGTGTGAAGGGTACTCTGCTCAATGCCCATCAGTTTCTGATCTCTTCCTAAGCTGAGAAAAGGTCCCTCAGTTTTTGACACAACAATATCACAGGTTATTTTTTAATAAAAATTATTTTTACATGTGGAATAAAAATTACCAATTGGTGCTATTAAAAACTATAGGTTTCTGAGGGAAATTATTTGAAGAAAAAATCATTTGTTTGACTAGTGCAGGACGTTTTAATAGAGGATCTCTGTGCAATTATTCTTTCTCTTATAGGTTAATTCAATACATATGGACCAGGTTGTGTGCTAGGAGCTTAGGATACATGTGAGTTTATAGTTTAGCTGGGGAAAAAAAATAAACATGTATATGAGTTCTCAGATGACCAGGTTAAATCACACATGACAAGCAGGCAAAGGAAAAAACCTGTGTGAGAGAGTCCAGCAAATTGGAACAACTAAAATAAATTCAATATGGCTAGAGCAAGATGGGAGAATGACAAGCCATGACATGATCTCAGAGGGGAGAGAGAGAGAGTGTGCAAGAGAGAGTGTGTGAGCACGTGCTGGGGATATTTTCCTGGTCAATGAGAAATTATTGTAAAAATTTAAGCAGTAGCATGACATGATCAGAACTGTATTTGCCTTTAAAGGATTATGCTGGTTTCAATAAGGGGATAAATAGGAGTAACAAGGAGAAAGATGTAGTGGCTTTGACTAGGCTGGTGACAGGGGACATAGAACTGAATGGAAAGAATAGAAAAATTGGACAAAATTGACATTGTTCAGGAGATTGAATCTTTTAAATATAATAAATCCCCATTCTCATGATCTGAGCAAATGCACCTCACCCAGTTTCAGCTAAAACAAGTCCGCTCCCCCACCACCAGCCATTATGTTCCAACCACAATGATCTTCTTTCAGTTCCTCAACCTCAAAAACTCTTTGCCACTCTTGGTCCTTTTCATATACATTCCCTCTCCCTAGAATGCTCTCTCTGCACCTGTCCCTCCAGTCTTTCCTCCAGGAAGCTTGTCCTGAGCCTCTGATCTAGATTACATATTCTCATTGCACACTGATTTTTGTGTATGTCAGTTACACTTGGGTACTTTGGTATTGAGAAAGATAGTCTCTCTTCCATCACAGTAGGGACATTATCTACTTTGCTCTTTACCTTGTTTCCAGTGCCAGGACAGTGCCGACACAAAGCAGGCACTCAATATATGTTTGTTAGATAAACAAGCAGACTCAGATAGCGAATCTTTATTAAGTTTATCTTAATAAGTATGGCCACCATGGTAAAATCAGTGTGACCAAAAGATTTGGTCTACTTGGATTATTGCTGGAAAGAGATGCTTGATGATGACTATCTCCTGTTTACAGGTGATAATCATGAGCTTTAAATTAGTAGCATAGACAACTTAGTCTAAACTCTAGTGGTTCTTAATCTTGGCTTCACAGTTCCATAACTTGGGGAGATTTTAAGAGTACTAATGCCCAGGTCTCATCCCAGAACAACTGAATGATAATGTCAGGGTATTGGAGGTAGCACTGGTATTTTTAGATGATCATGATGATTCAATATGTATGAGGGATTACTACTGTGTAATATTTACTCAGCTATATCTGACAAAATCACAAATGAACAGATCTAATGACCGAATACATTTCTATAACCTACTAAACTCACAAAACCAGCAACTACATCATTATATACTTTGCAATTCACTGTTCAAACTCTCTCAAACATGTACTGGGTACCTATTATGCACCATTACTACATTAGGTAAAAGAGATGCAAACATTTTCAGGACCAAGGGTGCCTGGAAATACTATTTATTTCCTACCCGAGATAACAATACATAGTGGTTGCCAGATCCATAAAATGTCTAACTTTCATATGGGGAACCACTTCAGTTATCACTATTTTCATTGACTTGAATTTGAAAGCCCTTGATCTCATGTTTTGTCCTCTAATCCAGTTATACTCATTTTTATTTTTTTCTACTTACATATGCTTTTGCAGTATTTCTATGAGCTATACTTTTTAATGTTATACATTAGACATAGTCATAAAATAATATCTACTAGGATTCATCGGTCTGCACTATGACTTTTTCCCTTTTTCAAACTACAAAGGAGGTTACAAATGAATTACTGAGAACAGTTGTTCTTTCATAGGAGAAAGAGTATCTTAATTTCTGCTCAGAAATTGTGTTTACAGGCATACCTCAAAGATATTGCGGGTTCAATTTCAGACCAAAATAAATTTTTCTGAATATTTCTGTAAAGCGAGTCACAGGAATTTTTGGCTTCCCAGTGCATATAAAAGTTATTTTTACACTATACTGTAGTCTGTTAAGTGTGCAAAAACTTTGTCTGAAAATATTATATACCTTATTAAAAAATACTTTGTTGCTAAAAAATGCTAACTATCATCTGATCTTTCAGCAAGTAATAATCTTTTTTTGGTGGTGGAGAGTCTTGCCTCAATGTTGATGCCTGCTGACTGATCAGGGTAGTGGCTATTGAAGGTTGGTGTGGAAATTTCTTTAAGAAAACAATGAAGTTTGTGGCATAGATTGACTTTTCCTTTTACAAATATTTTCTCTGTAGCATGCAATGCTGTTTGATAGCATTTTACCCACAGTAGAACTTATTTTAAAATTGGAGTTAATCCTCCCAAGTCCTGCCTCTGTTTTATCCACCAAGTTTATGTAATATTCTAAATTCCTTTTTGTAATTTCAACAATATTCACAGCATCATAACCAAGAGTAGATTCTGTTTCAAGAAACCACTTTTCTTTCCTCATCCTTAAGAAGCAGTTCCTCATCCAATCAAGTTTATCATGAGATTGCAACAATTCAGTCATATCTTCAGGCTCTACTTCTAGTTCTCTTGCTATTTCCATCACATCTGCAGTTACTTTCTTCACTGAAATCTTGAACCCTTCAAAGTCACCCATGAGGGTTGTAATCAACTTCTTCCAAATTCTTATTAATGTTGATATTTTGATCTCCTCCTATGAATCGTAAATATTCTTCATGGCATTTGGCGTGGTGAATCTTTTCCAGAATATCTTCAATTTACTTTGCCCAGATCCATCAGAGGAATCACTAGTTACAGCAGCTGTAGCCTTACAAAATGTATTTCACTATACATATTTATCACTATACATATTTATACTACACTCTTAAATGACCAGGTTCATTGTCAACAAGCATTAATATTTCAAAAAGGAATCTTTTTTTTTTCTGAGCTACAGCTCTTAACAGTGGGCTTAAAATATTCAGTAAACTATGTTGCAAACGTGTGCTATCATCCAGGTTTTGTTGTTCCACTTATAGAGCACAGGCAGAGTAGATTTACCATAATTCTTAAGGGCCCTAGGATTTTTGAAATGGGAAATGAGCATTGGCTTGAACCTAAAACTGCCAGCTGCATTAGCCCCTAACAAGGGAATCAGCCTCTCTTTTGAAGCTTTGAAGCCAGACACTGACTTCTCCTCCCTAGCTATGAAAGTCTTAGATTGTATTTTCTTCCAATATGAGGCTGTTTTATCTACATGGAAAATCTGTTATTTAGTGTGGCCACCTTCATTAGTTATCTTAGCTAGATCTTCTGAGTTACTTGTTGCAGCTTCTATGTCAGCACTTGCCACTTCACCTTGCACTTTTATGTTATGGAGACAGCTTCTTCCCTTAAGCCTCATAAACCAAACTCTTCTAGCCACAAACTTCTGAAGCTTCCTCACCTCTTTCAGCCTTCTTAGAAATGAAGAGTTAGGACCTTGATCTGGATTAGGCTTTGTCTTAAGGGAATGTTGTGACTGGTTTGATCTTCTATCCAGACCATTAAAACTTTCCTTTCCGATAAACAATAGGCTGTTTCTTTTTTATCATTCATATGTTCATTGGAGTAACACTTTTAATTTCCTTCAAGAGCTTTTCCTCTGCATTCACAGCTTGGCTAACTTTGGAGTAAAGAGGCCTAGCTTTCATCCTATCTTGGTTTTCAACATGCCTTCCTCATGAAGCTTAATCATTTCTAGCTTTTGATTTAAAGGGAGAGATGTGCAACTCTTCCTTTTATTGAAGACTTAGAGGCCACTTTAGGGTTATTAACTGGTCTAATTTCAATAGTGTTGTGTCTCAGGGAATAGGGAGGCCTGAGGATAGGGAAACAGATGGGAGAACCCAACGGTCAGTAGAGCAGACAGAACACATACACTTATTAAGTTCACCATCTTATATGGATGCAGTTCATGGTTCCCCAAAACAATTACAATAGTAACATCAAAGATTGCTGATCACCATAACGAATATAATAATGAAAAAGTTTAAAATATTATGAGAATTGCAAAAATGTGACACAGAAACAGGAAATGAACAAATGCTGTTGGAAAACTGGTGCTGAATTACTTGCTCAACTCAGTGATGCCACAAAATTCAGTTTGTAAAAAAGCCCCAAAAAACAAAAAAATTGAATTTTCTGTGAGGCACAATAAAGTGAAGTACAATAAAATGAGGATTGACTGTATTAGAACATGGAAAACAGAAACATTGAGTCCACTTTTGGTGTTTCCTGATTAACCGTTCTACTCTCTAGTGCTAATTTCTGTTCAAGTACAAGGAAGCCAGGGCTGAACCCATACACTTTTTTTTTTTACAACTCTTTGTTAATTTGTAAATGGATCACAGGAGGCATAGCAAAAATCTAGCAGAATATCACAAGATTTCTCTCTGCGGAAATTTAACCAAACTATGTGTCAGTGAAAGGTATATGCAACCACAACTCTGCTTCAAGCTCTCAGGTCTACCTCTGGGTTTCCTGAATGTTCTAAGTTGTAAATTATTTGCAAACATCATTATCAATGGAAATATTTGCCATTATTCTAGGGGCCCTTCCACCACTGTTACACTGAACAAAGAGGCACTTTCTCACCCTTCCATGTCATATGTTTATGATTTCATCCAACTGGAGAAAGTCTCAAGCCTGCTTCCATTCAGAACACTTGTCTCATTCCATCATGCCATTTTTGGTTTCCTTTGGTAATGTTAATGCTCTGCATGGGAGGGAGTTGAAGGATAATTGTAATTATAAAAATTATAGGAACCATCTTTCTATTTTTTAGAACTTTATGCAAATTTCTGTGAAGTTCCAGAGAATTGACTTGACCAATGAGACCAATGAGTGTTTTCTAAATGTTTTAAGTTTTCAGAGTTCCTTTCTTTCTTCTCTACATCAGTTATTACTAAGAGCTGTAATATAAAAAGTGCTGAAATGATGGCTATATGATAACTACAACTCAATTGAATGAAAAAATATATTCAACCAAGTACATTTACATTTAAAAAACATATTTTAAAAGAAGGAAAAAAATCACAATAATAAAATGGGAATGCAGTATACTACAAAGATGGACTTAGAAGCTGTATCGACAAAGAACTGAATCCAGTCTCTGTCAGTTTCTATATTTGAAGCTTTGGGCAAATTACCCCAACTTTTTTTCCCCAAGCCTTGGTTTACTCATCTGTAAAAAAGCATTAGTGACTCATGTTTAATAATAACATCATTCATATGTCTTTTTAAAAAATATGCAAAATTATAAGTTCAGGAAAAATTGGTCTACAATTGTTTAGCTACATCTATTTCCTTGGTTGTGGTAAAATAATCCAACTATGACAAGAGACTACATATGACACAGAAGTTTGAAAATGAATAGCCTGCCATTTCTCTATATAAGTCACACTTCTTAAAAACCAGGGACATAGACATGATTCTGGACTCATGGATCTTAATTTGGAAAGAAATCTATTATACTCTTTATTACAACAGCTTTAGTTTAAGCTATTAGATTTTCTTTGTACTGTCTCTTTCAAATCAAGATCAAATGGAAAAGCAGAGTCGGCTGGTGAGCACCTTTCCTCTTTGCAGTTCAATCACTGTTGAACATAATAATCTACATAATTTTCAGGAGAATTTTGAACATTAGTAAGACAATGTCTATGAGATGAGCTCTCTGAAAAAGCAGAATATAAACGCAAGAAATTATAATGTATTGCTTCTCAAATGTTATATAAGATATTCAACTGGATCTGTGTTATTAATAAAAAAGTAAAGCTGTACAAGATAAAACCCCAGAAGGACAACTAAGTGAAGTAGAGACAGGTAATCTACCTGAAAAAAAAGAATTCAGAGTAACGATAGTAAAGATTATCCAAGACCTTGGAAAAAGAAAGGAAGCACAGATTGAGAAGAAACAAGACATGTTTAACAAAGACCTAGAAGATCTAAACAACAAACAGAGATGAAAAATACAATAACTGAAATGAAAAATACACTAGAAGGAATCAACAGCAGAATAACTGAGGCAGAAGAACAGATAAGCAAGCTGACAGACAAACTGGTGGAAATCAGTGCCATGAATAAAGAAAAAAGAATGAAAAGAAATGAAAACAGTCTAAGGACCATTGAGACAACATTAAATGCACCAACATTCACATTATAGGGGTCCCAGAAGGAGAAGAGAGAAAAAAAGAACCTGAGAAAATATTTGAAGAGATAATAGTTGAAAACTTTCCTAACATGGAAAAGGGAACAGTCATCCAAGTTCAGGAAGCACAGAGAGTCCCAGACAGGATAAAGCCAAGGAGGAACATGCTGAGACACATAGTAATCAAACTGACAAAAATTAAAGACAAAGGAAAGTATTAAAAGCAACAAGGGTGGGGGGTAGGAGAAGATGGCGGAAGAGTAAGACACGGAGATCACCTTCCTCTGAAGGTGGGGGGAGCTTCAGAGCCACGGAGGAGAGCGCAGCAACAGGGGTGCGGAGGGCAAATTGGAGAGATTCCCGCACAGAGGATCGGGGCCGACAGGCACTCACCAGCCCAAGAGGCTTGTCTGCTCACCCGCCGGGGCAGGCGGGGGCTGGGAGCTGAGCCTCGGCTTCAGTCGGATCCTTGGGAGAGGTCTGGAGTTGGCAGCGTGAAAACAGCCTGAAGGGGTTAGTGCACCACGGCTAGCCGGGAGGGAGTCCCAGAGAAGTCTGGAGCTGCCGAAGAGGCAAGAGACCTTTTCTTCCCACTTTGCTTCCTGGTGCGCAAGGAGAAAGGTTTAAGTGCGCTGCTTAAAGGAGCTCCAGAGATGGGCGCGGAGTTGCTGAAGAGACAGGAGACTTTTTCTTGCCTCTTTGTTTCTTGGTGTGAGAGGAGAGGGGATTAAGCGTACCGCGTAAAGGAGCTCCAGAGATGGGCGCGAGCCGCAGCTGTTGGCACGGACACCAGAGACGGGTGTGGGATTCTAGGGTTGCTGTTGCTGCCACCAAGAGGCCTGTGTGCAAGCACAGGTCACTCTCCACACCTCCCCTCCAGGGAGCCTGTGCAGCCTGCCACTGCCGGGGTCCTGGGATCCAGGGACAGCTTCCCCAGGAGAACGCACGGCGCGCCTCGGGCTGGTGCAGCATCACGCTGGCCTCTGCCACCACAGGCTCGCTCTGCATCCGTGCCCCTCCCTCCTTCCGACCTGTGCCAGAGCCCCCGAATCAGCTGCTCCTTTAACCCCGTCCTGTCTGAGTGAAGAGCAGACGCCCTCGGACTACCTACGCACAGAGGCGGGGCCCAGTCCAAAGCTGATCCCCAGGAGCTGTGCGAACAAAGAGGAGAGGGGGAGGTTTCTCCCAGCAGCCTCAGAAGCAGCGGATTAAAGCTCCACAATCAACTTGAAGTGCCCTGCATCTGTGGAAAACCTGAATAGATAGCGAAATATCCCAAGTTGAGGAGGTGGACTTTGGGAGCAAGATATATTAATATTTTCCCCTTTTCTTCTCTTTGTGAGTGTGTATGTGTGTTGTTGTGTGAGATTTTGTCTGTATAGCTATGCTTTCACCATTTGTCCTAGGGTTCTGACCGACCCTTCTTTTTTTACAAAATTTTTCTTCTTAATAATTATTTTTTATTTTAATAACTATATTTTATCCTACTTTATTTTGTCTTCTTCCTTTTTTCTTCCTTTATTCCTTCCTTTCTTCCCACCTTTCTTCCTTCCTTCCTCCCTTCTTTCCTCCTTTCCTTCCTCCCTTTCTTCCTCCATTCCTTCCTCTCTTCCTTCCTCCCCTTCTTCCTCTCTTCCTTCCTTCCTTTCTTGCTTTCTTCCTTCCTTCATTTCTTCCTTCCATTTTTCCTTCCTTCCTCCCTCCCTCCCTCCCTCCCTTCCTTTCTTTACTTTCTATTTTTTTCTCCTTTTTATTTTGAGCCGTGTGGATTAAAGGCTCTTGGTGCTCCAGCCAGGCGTCAGGTCTGTGTCTCTGAGGTGGGAGAACCAACCTCAGGACACTGGTCCACAAGAGGCCTCCCAGCTCCATGCAATATCAAATGGCGAAAATCTCCCAGAGATCTCCATCTCAAAACCAAGACTCAGCTTCACTCAAGGACCAGCAATGTACAGTGCTGAACACCCTATGCCCAACAAATAGCAAGACAGGACTACAGCCCCATCCATTAGCAGAGAAGCTGCCTAAACTCATAATAAGGCTACCAACATCCCAAAACACACCACCAGACGTGGACCTGCCCACCAGAAAGACAAGATCCAGCCTGATCCACCAGAATATAGGCACTAGTCCCCCCAACCAGGAAACCTACTCAACCCACTGAACCAACCTTAGCCACTGGGGACAGTCATCAACAACAATGGGAACTACGAACCTGCAGCCTGCAAAAAGGAGACCCCAAACACAGTAAGCAAAATGAAGAGACAGAAAAACAAACAGCAGATGAAGGAGCAAGGTAAAAACCCACCAGACCTAACAAATGAAGAGGAAATAGGCAGTCTACCTGAAAAAGAATTCAGAATAATGACAGTAAAGATGATCCAAAATCTTGGAAATAGAATAGACAAATTGAAAGAAACATTTAACAAGGACCTAGAAGAAATAAAGAGGAAGCAAGCAATGATGAGCAACACAATAAATGAAATTAAAAATACTCTAGAAGGAATCAGTAGCAGAATAACTAAGGCAGAAGAACGGATAAGTTATCTGGAAGATAAAATAGTGGAAATAACTACTGCAGAGCAGAATAAAGAAAAAAGAATGAAAAGAA
>NC_041215.1:52430012-52433128 GCF_002837175.3 Physeter macrocephalus
CACCATTGTAAAACAGTTATACTCCAATATAAAGATGTTAAAAAAAAAAGAAAATACAGATGGCTACTCCTAAATTCTGAAATCAGTTGATGCGTAGCCTATAAAATGTAGGATGAGAAGCTTTGAGATCACTGTCCCATGAGTCTCACTGCCAAAAAGGTGTTTAAATATTGCATAAAGTTAGATGTGTTCCAACCCTGAACATTTAAAGGGAACACACACCCTTCTGAATTTAAAGCACTGAACAGTTCCTAAAAGCTTGACAAAAATACCTACAATGTAATTTTTTCTTTACAATAAAATGGCATAATGGCATCACTCTTTAGGAAAAAAAAAAAGCAACCAGGGAAGTAATCAAATTGACAAAAATTAAAGAAAAACTTTTAAAAGCAACAAGGGAAAAGCAACAAATAACATACAAGGGCTTACAAATAAGGTTATAAGCTGATTTTTCATCAGAAACTCTGCAGGCCAGAAGGGAGTGGTACAATGTATTTAAAGTGATAAAAGGGAAGAAGCTACAACCAAGAACAGTCTACCTAGCAAGTCTCTCATTCAGATTCAATGGAGAAATCAAAAGATTTACAAAAAACAAAAGCTAAGAGAATTCAGCAACACCAGAACAGCTTTGTGACAAATGCTAAAGGAACTTCTCTAAGCAGGAAAGAAAAGGCCACAACTAGAAACAAAAAATTATGAATGGAAAAACTCACCAGTAAAGGCAAGCATACAATAAAGGTAGGAAATCATCTGCACACAAATATGTCTCAAAGCCAGGAATCATGAGGAGAGTACAAACGCAGGATATTGGAAATGCATTTTAATTTAAAAGACCAGCAACTAAAAACAATCTTGTTTATATGTAGACTGCTACATCAAAATCTCATGGTAACCACAAACAGAAAAGCTATAACAGATACACATACAAAAAAAGAAAAAGGAATCCAAACGTAACACTAAATTTAGTCATCAAATCACAAGAGAACGAAAGAGGAAGGGAAGAAAAAATACCTACAAATACAAAACAATTAACAAAATGGCAATAAGATCATAAATATTGATAATTACTTTCAACATAAACAAATTAAATGATCCAAACAAAAGACTTAGACTGGCTGAATGGATACATATATGCTGTCCACAAGAGACTCACTTCAGATCTAGGGACACATATAGACTGAAAATGAGGGGATGGAAATAGGTATTCCATGCAAATGGAAATCAAAAGAAAGCTGCAGTGGCAATACTCCTATCAGATAAAATAGACAAAATAACTGCTACAAGAGACAAAGAAGGACACTACATAATGATCAAGGGAAAAATCTAAAAAGGAGATATAACAATTGTAAATATATATACTCTCAACATGGGAGCACCTCAATATATAAGAAATACTAACAGCCATAAAGGGAGAAATCGACAGTAACACAATAATAGTGGGGGACTTTAACACCCCACTTTCATCAATGGACAGACCATCCAGACAGAAAATCAATAAGGAAACACAGGTCTTAAATGACACATTAGACCAGATGGACTTAACAGATATTTATAGAGGATTCCATCCAAAAGCAGCAGAACACACATTCTTCTCAAGTGCACATGGAACATTCTGCAGGATTAATCACATGCTGGGCCACAAAGTGAGCCTTGGTAAATTTAAGAAAATTGAAATCATGTCAAGCATCTTTTCCAATCAAAACACTGTGAGATTAGAAATCAACTACAATAAAAAAATCCTGTAAAAAACACAAACACATGGAGGCTAAATAATATGTTACTAAACAACCAATGGATCACTGAAGAAATCAAAGAGGAAATCAAAAAATACCTAGAGACAAATGAAAATGGAAGCTCGATGATCCACAGCTTATGGGACACAGCAAAAGCAGTTCTAAGAGGGAAGTTCTTAGCAATACAATCTTACCTCAGGAAATAAGAAAAATCACAAATAAACAACCTAACCTTACACTTAAAGCAACTAAAAAAAGAAGAACAAACAAAAGCCAAAGTTAGCGGAAGGAAAGAAATCAAGATCAGAGCAGAAATAAATGTCATAGAGACAAAGAAAACAATAGAAAAGATCAATGAAACTAAAAGCTGGTATTCTGTAAAGAGAAACAAAATTGATAAACCTTTAGTGAGACTCATGAAAAAAAAAAGGGAGAGGACTCAAATCAATAAAAGTAGAAATGAAAAAGGAGAAGTTACAATGGACACCACAGAAATACAAAGGATCATAAGAGATTACTACAAGAAACTCTATGCCAATAAAATGGACAACCTAGAAGAAATGGACAAATTCTTAGAAAGGTACAATCTCCCAAGACTGAACCAGGAAGAAATAAAAATATGGACAGAGCAATTACAAGTACTGAAATTTAAACTGATTAAAAAACTCTCAACATACAAAAATCCAGGACCAGATGGCTTCACAGGCAAATTCTATGAAAGATTTAGAGAAGATTTAACACCTATCCTTCTGAAACTATTCCAAAAATAATTGCAGAGGAAGGAACTCTTCAAAACTCATTCTATGAGACCTCTATGAGACCACCATCACCCTGATACAAAAATCAGACAAAGGTACAATAAAAAAAGAAAATTACAGGCCAATATCACTGATGAACATAGACAAAAAAAATCTTCAACAAAATACTAGCAAACCAAATTCAACAATACATTAAAAGGATCATACACCATGATCAAGTAGAATTTACCCCATGGATGCAAGGATTTTTCAATATTCACAAATCAATCAGTGTGATACGCCACACCAACAAACTACAGAATAAAAACCATATATCAATAGATGCAGAAAAAAACATATCTTAAATTGATGATCTCAATAGATGTAGAAAAAGCTTTTGAAAAAATTCAACACCCATTTAGGATAAAAACTCTCCAGAAAGAGGGCATAGAGGAAACATACCTCAACATAATAAAGGCCATATATGACAAACCCACAGCTAACATCCTCAATGGTGAAAAAATGAAACCATTTCCACTAAGATCAGGAACAAGACAAGGTTGCCCACTCTCACCACTATTATTCAACATTGTTTTGGAAGTTTTAGCCACAGCAAGCAGAGAAGAAAAGAAATGAAAGGAATCCA
>NC_041215.1:52433369-52487719 GCF_002837175.3 Physeter macrocephalus
TTTACAGAACTAGAACAAAAAATCTTAAAATTTGTATGGGACACAAAAGACCCCAAATAGCCAAAGCAGTCTTGAGAGAAAATAACGGAGCTGGAGGAATCAGACTCCCTGACTTCAGACTATACTACAAAGCTACTATACTACGAACCCACAGCAAACATCACTCTCAATCGTGAAAAACTGAAAACATTTCCTTTAAGATCAGGAATAAGTAAAGGATGTCCACTCTTGCCACTTTTATTCAACATAGTGTTGGAAGTCCTAGCCACAACAATCAGAGAAGAAAAAGAAATAAAAGAAATCCAAATTGGAAAAGAAGAAGGAAAACTGTTACTGTTTGTGGATAACATGATACCATACACAGAAAATCTTTAAGATGCTACTAAAAAACTACTAGAGTTCGTCAATGAATTTGGTAAAGTTGCAGAATACAAAATTAATACACAGAAATATGTTGCATTTCTATATACTATCAACAAAAGAGCAGAAAGAGAAATAAATGATCCCACTTATCATTTCATCAAAAAGAATAAAATACCTAGGAATAAACCTACCTAAGGTGGCAAAAGACCTGTACTCTGAAAACTATAAGATGCTGATGAAAGAAATTGAAGATGACACAAACAGACAGAAGGATATACTGGTTCTTGAATTGGAAGACTCAATATTGTCAAAATGACTATACTATCCAAGGCAGTCTACAGATTCAACACAATCCCTATCAAATTGTCAATAGCATTTTTCACAGAACTAGATCAAAAAAATTTTTCAAATTTGTATGGAGACACAAAAGACCCCTAATAGCCAAAGCAATCTTGAGAAAGATAAACAGAGCTGGAGGAATCAGGCTCCCTGACTTCAGACTATACTACAAAGCTACAGTCATAAAAACAATATGGTACTGGCACAAAAACAGAAATATTGATCAATGGAACAGGATAGAAAGCCCAGAAATAAACCCACACACCTGCGGTCAATTTATCTATGAGGAAGGAGGCAAGACTATATAATGGAGAAAAGACAGACTCTTCAATAAGTGGTGCTGTGAAATCTGGACAGCTACATGTAAAAGAATGAAATTATAACATTCTTTAACACCATACACAAAAGTAAACTCAAAATGAATTGAAGACCTAAATGTAAGACAGGATAGTATAAAACTCTTAGAGGAACACATAGGCAGAACAGTCTTTGACATAAATCACAGCAATATGTTTTTCAATCAGTCTCCTAGAGTAATGGAAATAAAAAAAAAAATAAAAAATGGGACCTAATTAAACTTAAAAGCTTTTGCACAGCAAAGGAAATCATAAACAAAACGAAAAGGCAACCCACAGAATGGGAGAACATATTCACAAACAATGCTTCTGACAAATGATTAATCTCCAAAATTTACAAACATCTCATGCAGCTCAATATCAAAAACAAAAAACAAAAAACAATCTAATCAAAAAATGGGCAGAAGACCTAAATAGACATGTCTCCAAAGAAGACATACAGATGGCCAAGAGGCACATGAAAAGATGGTCAACATCACTAATTAGGAGAAATGCAAATCAAAACTACAATGACATATCACCTCATATCAGTCAGAATGGCCATCTTAACAAAATCTACAAACAACAAATGCTGGAGAGGGTGTGGAGAAAAGGGAACCCCCCTACACTGTTCATGGGAATGGAAATTGGCATGGTCACTATGGAGAAGAGTATGGAGGTTCTTAAAAAACTAAAAATAGAACTACCATATGATCCAGCAATCCCAATCCTGGGCATATATCCAGAGAAAAACATGGTTCAAAAGGTATTTGCACCCCAATGTTCATTGCAGCACTACTTACAATAGCCAAGACATGAAAGCAACATAAATGTCCATCAAAAGATGAATGGATAAAGAAGATGTGGTACATATATACCATGGAATGTTACTCAACCATTAAAAAGAATGAAATAATGCCATTTACAGTAACATGGATGACCTGGAGATTACCATGCTAAGTGAAGTAAATCAGACAGAGAAAGATAAATATCATATGATATTGTTTATATGTGGAATCTTTAAAAAAAGATACAAATGAACTTATGTATAAGACAGAATTGGACTCACAGACTTAGAAAACAAACTTATGGTTACCAAAAGGGAAAGGTGGAGGGGAGAATAAATTGGGAGTTTGGGCTTGACATGTTCACACTAGTATATTTAAAATAGATAACCAAAGAGGACCTACTGTATAGCACAAGGAACTCTGCCCAACATTCTGTAACAACCTAAATGGGAAAGAATTTGAAAAAGAATAGATACATGTATAACTGAATCACTTTGCTGTGTACTGGAAACTAACACATTGTTAATCAACTATACTCCAATATAAAACAAAAATTTAAATATATATATAAATAAAAACAATTTGTTAATGAATACACAATATAAAAAGGTGTACAGTTGACCCTTGAACAACATGGGTTTGAACTGTGCAGATTCACTTAACACAGGCATTTTTTTCAATGGTAAATACTACACTACTAGGATGCAATCTGCAATTGGTTTAATCCATGAATGCAAAACTACAGACACTGAGGAACCTTAGATACAGAGGAACCCCATTAAGGAGGTCTGACTAAAAGCTATATGCAAATTTTTTACTTTGAGAAGCATCATAGCCCCTAACCCCCTGTATTGTTCTAGGGTCAACTGTAAACTTGGTAAACTGTGACATCAGAAACACAAAATAAGAAAAAAAAAATGAAAGCTTTACAATAAAGAGGAAATCAGAATGGGGAAACGTTTGGAATTTTTCATTACTTAATATGGATAGTCTAATTTTTAGAAGTCATTCTAGCTGCATGAGGTACTCTGTCAATTTAATTAGAGCTTCTGGAAAAAGAGGTTGAAATTGTGATGCCTGTTTAGGCTCTAAGGATACAAAAGAACAGAGAAAAGTATTTTGAGGTTTTTGGGTTTATTAGGTTGAACCATATGTGATTACTGAGGCCATCATTTTTGTCCTACTAAACTGCCAATTCTACATGATTTGAGATGGTTTGTACTTAAAAATTCTCTTAATTTATTTTTTATTCATTGAGAAAAATACTGAGGTGACGTGATATTACATCAGATATCAGACTGAGCTGATCATGATACTGCATGAAGAATTTGTATTAGTCCTAAGAAATAACTTACAATCACTTTTGTTAATTCGTATAATTTATCTTATCAGTTTTGAAAGATGTTACCTATTGCCTTGCTCCTCAATTGACATTGTACATGGATTTCATTCTAAGTTAAGCTTAAAGTATATATTTGGGAAGTCCAAAGCAAGGAGAGGTGGTCTGCATGGGAAAAGAAGATTTACCAATCATCCTCTGAAATCAGTAACAGAAGTGGAAATCCCCTTAAAATATTTCTAAAACCAAGTTTCATCCCTAGGAAAAGTCCACAGTTGTAATTCTTACTATAACTAAACTTAGTGACCTGAGACAGTGGGCAACATAATTTCAAGAGATTTGCCACGTCAGAGGCAGAGTCCAAATTGGGTATGTCAGAATTCCAAACAGCACACTTATATTCCACTCATACATATATTTTCAAACAATGATATCCCAGAAGCATGTAATGAGTAATTCAGAAGATTATTCAGAACATTAGCACGTGGTTTTGCTCTTCTAATTAGACCATTGCCAAGGATAGGGACATAGGGACATAATCTTTGGTTCTTTTTGGATACATCATAGAGAAAATAGATTAAGAAGTAAAAGAGTTTCCAAGTGAAAATTGCTCCACTGCATCATATAAACACAATAGTGTCAATATGTTCTTATAAAAATGAATTACGTAGTGATTTAAAGTATATCATGAGAATAAGATTATAGTAACTGCTGAACTTCAAAAAGGAAGAGTGATAAAGAAATGCATATATTTGGCCTATATTCTATAAAGGAAAAGAGGCTTAAAACTCTAAAGCTAAAAGGTAGTATCAGGAGTTGGAGTAATTCCTTTCATGATGAATCAAGTTGCAACAGTTCTTTATACTCCTTTTAAGTTAGAGTTATCAACAATGGTCCTTATTAACTCATTCAACTGTTAACTAATAGTTGTCAAAATTAACTTTAAAGAAATATTTTCATGCTATCTTCATAACCATCATAGAGGATAGGAAAAAAATTACCATTTTATAGAAAAGACTACCAATAATTAAATAATTTCCACAGAGTTGACAGATTGCAAATAGCAAAGTCAGATAGTCACATCCTTGGACATCAACATCAGGTGCGGTGGTTGTTCCTGTCTTTCATACTTCATTTCTGTATTTCAGCAGCATTTGCTTTTTTTTTTTTTTTTTTTTTTTTTTTTTGTGGTGCGCAGGCCTCTCACTGCTGTGGCCTCTCCCGTCATGGAGCACAGCCTCCGGACGCACAGGCTCAGCGGCCATGGCTCACGGGCCTAGCCGCTCCGCGGCATGTGGGATCTTCCTAGACCGGGGCACGAACCTGCGTCCCGAACCCGCGTCCCCTGCATCGTCAGGCAGACTCTCAACCACTGCGCCACCAGGGAAGCCCCATTTGCTATTTTAAGTACTTGGACATCTGAGACATTCTTTTTTCTTATTCAATCTCTATTAAAAATCTTCCATTACAAAGAACAAAATAGAAATGGCTGCATCTTTATCTACCACCTTATACTAAGATCACTATCTCTCATTACTTTTCCCAGAATGTGATTATTAGCTTAAGCTCATACCATTAAAGACCTGGTTTGAGTTGTCACAATGAAAGAGCCTTCTGTTATACTCTGCCCTCCTCTGTTATTTTTTGCTGTTTTAGCACATTTCATGGTAAGGGGAGGGCCTTCACCATCTACAAAGTATCCATCAAATTTAAGTTCATATGGTGCATATTTAGTTCTAGGTACTGGATTTTAGAGAGGAGAGGATAAGGATAACCAAACTCTGTCTGGAATAAGTTTTACAAGCTATTTAGAGAGGCAAGAACAATGTCATGTAAAATGTATTATTGTAGCCCACAGAGCACCTAGGGTGACTTAGCATTGTGCAGTGAGTAAGATTTTGGTCTCTACGCCAAATTGTGAGGAGTTCAATGACATCTTCCTCAAGTTCTACAAACTCCCAGGGCCTTTGGTTCTCATGAGCCCCTTTGGGTTGATTCCAGTTGCTGAAACTGTAAACTTTTGTTTCCACACACGTCAATTCCCATGGCTTATTTCCACTCTCTACTAGATGCTGAAATAGACATTGGACTCAGCTCCTTTTCCTTGATTTTCCTTTGTACAGTTTACAGAGATTATTTGTGTGTGGAGGTGTCTCTATTAAAGATTTGGGAAGATGATGGAGAGAAAATTAAAAGATGAAAGAGCAAAAAAAAAATTAAATAAGATAAGATAAATAAGATAATTAAATAAGAAGTCTTTTCACCTCACCCCAACACCAGTGGCTATATCTCTTTATAAGCTTTAGATAGATTATGATACTGTTGCCATCTTCCTGCTCCCATTTTCTCCTGCTGTCCTCCACCCCAAATTCCTCTCTTCTAATGCAGAGCAATAAATACCTATCTCTTTCTTCTCACAAACTATGACTTTCAGGTCACCATCTATACTCAAAATATCATGTATTTTCCTTCAAAGTGAATTCTTGCTCTAAGAAAGACTATGGTACAATGATGTCTTTTCATATGGTTATAGAGTTTGGCCAGCAATATTTGTGTGTGTGTGAATTGTTTAATAAGTTGTCAATATATTAATTGTGGAGGTTTTCATAAAAATCTATATTTTTGGCTTCTTTTGAAAAATTGAAGCTCAGGCAACATCAATCCCCCATATTTGCATGAGAACAGTTATAACATGCTGACTAGTGACTGGCCTTCTTAGGAGCATATCTTCTCAGATTTTCCAAAGCCCTCATCATTCTCTGTCTTCTAGGGGACTTTTTCAATTACATGTTTGACCTTTATAGGCTTATCAATTTGCAAGTCTTTGTTTAGAACCACTGAGAAAATGGATATACCTATGAAAGGTTTGTAACTAGGCAATCGATAATGGAAATAAGTCAATCTCTAACAAATGTGGTAAAGTCATTGAAAAGAAAATAAACTGGAAAATGGGTGATGATTGATAAAGCTTCAGGTACTGCTTATATCAAGAATAAATTAAATCTGTAGATTACCTTAGGTAGTAGAGTCACTTTAACAATATTTATTATCCCAATCCAAGAACATGGTATGTCTTTACATCCGTTTGTGTTGTCTTCTATTTCTTTCATTAGCATCTTACAGTTTTCAGAGTACAGGTCTTTTGTCTCCTTAGGTAGGTTAATTCCTAGGTATTTTATTTTTTGATGTGATGATAAACGGAATTGTTTCTTTAATTTCTCTTTCTGATCTTTTGTTGTTAGTGTATAGAAATGAAACAGATTTCTGTGTACTAATTTTGTGTACTGCAACTTCACCAAATTCATTGATGAGCACTAGTAGTTTTCTGGTAGGATCTTTAGGATTTGCTATGTATAGTATCATGTCATCTACAAACAGTGACAGTTTTACTTCTTCTTTTCCAATTTGGATTCATTTCTTCTGCATTTCTCATTACAGTGGTGAGAGTGGATATCCTTGTCTTCTTCCCGATCTTAGACGAAACGCTTTCAGCTTTTCACTACTGAGTATAATGTTAGCTGCAGGTTTGTCATACATGGCTATTACTATGTTGAGGTATATTCCCTCTGCCACTTTTGGTAGAGTCTTTTCATATCATATATGGGTTGAATTTTGTCAAAAGCTTTTTCTCCATCAATTGAGATGATCATATGGTTTTATTCTTCAATTTATTGATGTAGTGTAATACACTGATTGATTTACGGATATTGAAAAATCCTTGTATCCCTGGGGTAAATTCCACTTGATCATGGTGTATGATCCTTTTAATGTACTGTTGGATTTGGATTGCTAGTATTTTGCTGAGTGTTTTTTGCATCTATGTTCATCAGTAATATTGGCCTGTAATTTTCTTTTTTATGGTATCTTTCTCTGGTTTTGGTATCAGGGTGATGGTGGCCTCATAGAAAGAGTTTGGGAGAGTTCCTTCCTCTGCAGTTTTTTCTGGAATAGTTTCAGGATAGGTGTTAACTCACTTTCAGTCTGTATGTGTCCCTAGATCTGAAGTGGGTCTCCTGTAGACAGCATATATATGGGTCTTGTTTTTGTATCCATTCAGCCAGTCTAAGTCTTTTGGTTGGAGCATTTAAGCCATTTATGTTTAAGGTAATTATCGATGTGTATGTTCCTATTACCATTTTCTTGTGTTGAGTTTGTTTCTATAGGTCTTTTCCTTCTTTTGTGTTTCCTGCCCAGAGAAGTTCCTTTAGCATTTGTTGTAAAGCTGGTTTGGTGGGGCTGAATTCTCTTAACTTTTGCTTATTTGTTAAGCTATTGATTTCTCTGTCAAATTTGAATGAGATCCTTGCTGGGTAAAGTAATCTTGGTTGTAGGTTTTTCCCTTTCATCACTTTAAATATGTCCTGCCACTCGCTTCTGGCCCACAGAGTTTCTGTTGAAAGATCAGCTGTTAACCTTATTGGGATCCCCTTGTATGTTATTTTTTGCTTTTCCCTTGCTGCTTTTAATATTTTTCCTTTGTGTTTACATTTTGTTAGTTTGATCAGTATCTGTCTCAGCTTGTTTCTCCTTGTGTTTATCCTGTATGGGACTCTCTGTGCTTCCTGGACTTGATTGACTCTTTCCTTTCCCAAGTTGGGGAATTTTTCAACTCTAATCTCTTCAAATATTTTCTCAAGGACCTCTTTTAAAAATTTGTGTTTTGTGGACTTCCCTGGCACTCCAGTGGTTAAGACTCCGTGCCTCCACTACAAGGGGCACGAGTTCGATCCCTGGTCAGGGAACTAAGATCCCTCATGCTATGCGACATGGCCAAAAAACAAAAACAAAGAGACAAGCACCCCCCCCCCAAAAAAGTTGTATGTATTTTGTTTTATTGGTTGCTCTAAGGTTTACAATAGAAATCTTTAATTAATTGTAATCTATCTTCAAATGATATCATACTGCTTCACACCTAATCTAAGCACCTTACAACCATATACGCTCTATTCCTTCCTCGCACTTTTTGTGCTATTTTTGTCATACATTTTAGTTGTATATATACTTAAAATCCTCCGTATATTCTTAGCATTTTTACATATACAGTCCACTACACTTGAGAGTGATTAAAAATAAGAAATATGTGTTTTTTATTTATCTTCATTTTAACTATTAACCTCAAAGGTTCTCTAAAACTGTCTTGGGGCCTCCAGGATCTCCAGGATCACACTTTGACTGATGTAAATCTATTAGGATTTATATAAGCTATGTTATCTTTTCCTTATAATTTTCAGTTTTTATTTATCTGAACTTTAAGACATCTTTCTAACTTAGTACTCTACTTTTGGCAGCAGATGCAAAAGATGTTTTATTGAAAAGCATCATAGTTTGCCTTTGGAAGACTAAATCAAAATACTAATTAAGGAGATAGACACCTACATATTCCTGAGAAATATTTTTAAGAACTAGTGATTTTATTACTATTTAGCACTGTGAGCCATTTGTAATAACACATAGTATTATTGTATATTCTTTTATCTTTTACATCATAAGAGATATCACCATTGGATGTGGTCCAGTTCTTGGACCTTTTAATTTTTCTTTGAGTAACTCAGTTTATCCCTTGAATTAGTTGAACCATTTCACTGCATTATGAGGTGTCATATAGCAATTGGATGCACTCACATGAAGTAGTGACATCCTGTCGACCATGTAAAGGCTCAAGATTATCAGCTTGTTTAGGTCACTCTACTTCTCAGTTGCTCCCAAAACTGATACTTCCAAATGGAAATAACGAACATGTGAACCATATCTTCTCCTATGCAGATATGGGGCACAGCTCTTACCAATTACACTTCCTACATAGAGTAATGGCAGTATACTTTGAAATATTTGAAATATATAAAACTTTTAGCACATAATTTTATCTAAAGATTTTCAAAATATATATTTTGATTCTCTGCTTTTTGCTTCTAAAACATGCCATCTTCTGTTACCTGTATTCTTTTTGGTGTTCTTTATTGTCAGTTCTTCATCATTTGGGAAAAAGTTATAGAATATCTCTGTGCCTCATCTTTATTTGATGGAAACATTTTCCTTTTTGCTTTCAGGAAATTGCCACTTTTAATATGATTATGTAAAATTAAATGGCTTACAGTTTTCAGGTTTCCAGAAATGTTGACATGAATTGGATTTTTACACAAAAATATAGTAGTATGTGACTTTCAAAATCACATGTTAAGATATCATAATTACAGTCTGCTGAATCAACCTCATTATTTGTGAATGTGAAAGTTCTAGCACTGGGTAATAGATGTGAACTTAAAAGTAAGGCATTAGTGTAAGAATCATTACTTTTTTTTTTTTTTTTTTTTTGTGGTATGCGGGCCTCCCTCTGCTGTGGCCTCCCCCATTGCGGAGCACAGGCTCCGGACGTGCAGGCCCGGCGGCCACGGCCCGTGGGCCCAGCTGCTCCGCGGCACGTGGGATCCTCCCAGACCGGGGCGCGAACTCGGTTCCCCTGCATCGGCAGGCGGACACGCAACCACCGCGCCACCAGGGAAGCCCCAAGAATCATTACTTTTTAACCTCTAAAAAAAAATCTATTCTAAGGAGCTTAAATATATATTTGATGTAATTTTCATGTTTATGAAATAGATGGCTGCATAAATGCTAACTATGTGTTTGCAAAGTATTACAAAATACTATATCGCAATAATAAAAATAGCGAGTTTAACAGATTTACAAATTAAAATCAAAGCAATATTTTTTTTAAAACTGCAAGGATCTTTACTTGCTTTTCAGAGACATCGTTGAGCTTCAAATAATCCTATCAAATCTGATTAAAGATGTAAGAGATGTCATTTAATGCTATGAGGCTATGATTTCTTATGTTGTTACAAAACTTTTTATGAAGTATTCTATAGTAGGTCTTAACTAACTAAAGAGGACTATTTTTATGGGTACTCATTTTCTAATGTTATTTTCAAGGAAATTGGAAAACATATCTTATTTAATTTTAAACAGTTTGATTTAGTTTAACATGCAACTGAAATCAAATTTTAAATCTTGGGCCAAATGACAGTCTCTTACAAGTAGATTTTTTTGTTCCATTGGTTATTTGTTGTAGTGTAACAAATTACCCCCAATTTAAAGGCTTAAAACAACAAATAATAAATATTCCATAGTTTCTGTGCATTAGAAATCTGGGTATAGCATAGCTGGGTGCTTCTGGTTCAGGGGCCCTTAAGGCTACAATCCAGTTGTTGACTGGGACTGTGCTCTCATCAGAAGGATTGGCTGTGAGAGAATCTATTTTTAAGCTCATTTAAGAATCTATTTTTAAGTTATGCTTATTGGCAGGATTTAGTTCCTCATATGGGATGTTTGTCTGTGGACCTCTAATCCTTGGTTGCTGTTGGCTCAAGGGTTTCTGAAGGCCCTTGACACATGGGTCTCTCCATAGATGAGCTTATAATATGACAACTAACTTCCATCTAAGCAAATAAGCAAGAAAGCAAGAGAGGCGTGCAAAATGGAAGCCACCATCATTTTTTAACTTCTCCTTGGAAGTGACATCCTATCACTTTGCTACATCTTATTCATTAGAAGAGAATTACTAAGTCTAGCTTATTTAGTAGGAAGGGATTACATAAGTCTGTGAATACAAGGAGATGGGGATCATTAGAGGCCATGTTAGAAGCTTTCTACCATGCTTGTTTAAAACTCTTTTTGGTTTCTTACACACAGAAAGAAGAAATTTAAAATGAATGCACATTTGGTAAACGTCACTAAATAATGTTGAAGTAGATGCAGTAAAGGGACAATATTTTGTTTCTTTTAGAAAGTATATTTGTTTTATTTGTTCATTACAGATATCAAAATTTTTCTGTCTAAATCTCTTACCTATTTTTATTTTACCCTTTTATTTTTGGTGGCATGAATTCATAGAGGGCAAAATTTGTATTTCTAATGCTCTTGCCGTTTCCTACAAATGCAGTGCTTGATCTGCTTAAATTCAATTTATTTATAGGTCAGAAAGCCCTAGGGAAGTGTTCTACTTTAACAAGGATACACCTTCAAGATTATGACTTGGAGCTTCTCAATGAACTATTGACCATCCCTTAGCTTTCTAACATGCAGAAGGTTGTATTAACTAATCTATATTTCAGGGTCAAGAGAGAAACATCTCTAGGTGTGCTTAGTCTAAGTTCTCTGCGATAGAGGCTAGAAAATCATTAATATGCCTACATTTGCTCTCTTAATAATTCGTGATCTTCCAGATGGACATTTTTAATTTGCACAAAAGGCAAGACTATAAAGAAAGAGACCAACTGATTTTATTAAAAAGGTGATGTTTAAATTCCCTTTAGCTTGCCATTAGTTCTCCTATGCTCTGATTTCTCTTCAACAATCCATTAAAATTTTATCTTGCAGAGTGATAATAATAGTCTTTGTCCTGTCATTAATGTTAGCTGTCATTAATGTGACCCAGTCACTATGGCAAGGAATCCCAGAGCCAAGGCAGTGAACTATAGAATATAAGACTATCCAAACTAGAGCTTCATTAGATTTAGTGCTTGTCTCATGGCACAGCTTCATAATTTAAATA
This sequence comes from Physeter macrocephalus, assembly GCF_002837175.3. Lineage (NCBI taxonomy): Eukaryota > Metazoa > Chordata > Mammalia > Artiodactyla > Physeteridae > Physeter > Physeter macrocephalus. The sequence goes on from NC_041215.1 coordinate 52,445,082, forward strand.
CAGAGGTTCCCAAACATTGTATTCTATGACTTGATACCACTAAATGCTCATCAGTGTGCCTTAATCTGTCTAAAATATTTGTAATGAGCCTAGATTTATATCCCTAAGAATTAGCACTTAGGACGACCAATGACTTCCTTCATTATTCATCACTTCTTGCTTCCCATTAGCACAATTAACTGCTGTTCCACCCCAAATGATGAGAATAGTTTCAAACTATTCAACAGTGTGGACTGAGCCAAAGAGTTGTTAATTTTGTCTGACAGATAGTCACAGGATTGTGAGTCTTACTGTTGGGTGATAATTTAAAAAGTAGATATAAGTGGCCATAAGTGCAAAAATTATTCTTTTGCTTATCAGAACAGATTGTAGTAGGAAAATATTGATAGCTAAACTGCCACTATATCTTAGTATGAAACTGAAATTGAGGTAAGCTCCATATATTTTATTAATTCTGCTTATTTTATTTTTATTAATAAAATCGTATCTGCCTTATTTTTTCTTTTACATCTTCCAAGATTGTATTTGAAAGTAGTTTTCTCTTTTTAATGAGACATATGATCAAACTTTCTTTGATGTTCAGATGCTTTCAGAAGTAACAGTTAGGGATTGCTATTCCCTAGAATGCAATTAAGAAACATGTATTTTTTATATTCTTCCTTCTCTCCTCTTTTGTCATTTAACTTGTTATTTTCTAGAATTTATAACTTACAATGAGTCCATCAGCCTGAACTTTATTACTTTCAACTCCTGACATTTAAAATTCTTCTTATTGGTGAAAAAAAATGGTGGAATCAATGGATTGGAGAGTCTAATAAGGCTAAGGCTAACTCTGTGTGTGTGTGTGTCTGTGTGTGTGTGTGTGTGTGTGTGTGTGTGTGTTACCATTTTATAGAAAAGACTACCAATAATTAAATAATTTCCACAGAGTTGACAGATTGCAAATAGCAAAGTCAGATAGTCACATCCTTGGACATCAACATCAGGTGCGGTGGTTGTTCCTGTCTTTCATACTTCATTTCTGTATTTCAGCAGCATTTGCTTTTTTTTTTTTTTTTTTTTTTTTTTTTTGTGGTGCGCAGGCCTCTCACTGCTGTGGCCTCTCCCGTCATGGAGCACAGCCTCCGGACGCACAGGCTCAGCGGCCATGGCTCACGGGCCTAGCCGCTCCGCGGCATGTGGGATCTTCCTAGACCGGGGCACGAACCTGCGTCCCGAACCCGCGTCCCCTGCATCGTCAGGCAGACTCTCAACCACTGCGCCACCAGGGAAGCCCCATTTGCTATTTTAAGTACTTGGACATCTGAGACATTCTTTTTTCTTATTCAATCTCTATTAAAAATCTTCCATTACAAAGAACAAAATAGAAATGGCTGCATCTTTATCTACCACCTTATACTAAGATCACTATCTCTCATTACTTTTCCCAGAATGTGATTATTAGCTTAAGCTCATACCATTAAAGACCTGGTTTGAGTTGTCACAATGAAAGAGCCTTCTGTTATACTCTGCCCTCCTCTGTTATTTTTTGCTGTTTTAGCACATTTCATGGTAAGGGGAGGGCCTTCACCATCTACAAAGTATCCATCAAATTTAAGTTCATATGGTGCATATTTAGTTCTAGGTACTGGATTTTAGAGAGGAGAGGATAAGGATAACCAAACTCTGTCTGGAATAAGTTTTACAAGCTATTTAGAGAGGCAAGAACAATGTCATGTAAAATGTATTATTGTAGCCCACAGAGCACCTAGGGTGACTTAGCATTGTGCAGTGAGTAAGATTTTGGTCTCTACGCCAAATTGTGAGGAGTTCAATGACATCTTCCTCAAGTTCTACAAACTCCCAGGGCCTTTGGTTCTCATGAGCCCCTTTGGGTTGATTCCAGTTGCTGAAACTGTAAACTTTTGTTTCCACACACGTCAATTCCCATGGCTTATTTCCACTCTCTACTAGATGCTGAAATAGACATTGGACTCAGCTCCTTTTCCTTGATTTTCCTTTGTACAGTTTACAGAGATTATTTGTGTGTGGAGGTGTCTCTATTAAAGATTTGGGAAGATGATGGAGAGAAAATTAAAAGATGAAAGAGCAAAAAAAAATTAAATAAGATAAGATAAATAAGATAATTAAATAAGAAGTCTTTTCACCTCACCCCAACACCAGTGGCTATATCTCTTTATAAGCTTTAGATAGATTATGATACTGTTGCCATCTTCCTGCTCCCATTTTCTCCTGCTGTCCTCCACCCCAAATTCCTCTCTTCTAATGCAGAGCAATAAATACCTATCTCTTTCTTCTCACAAACTATGACTTTCAGGTCACCATCTATACTCAAAATATCATGTATTTTCCTTCAAAGTGAATTCTTGCTCTAAGAAAGACTATGGTACAATGATGTCTTTTCATATGGTTATAGAGTTTGGCCAGCAATATTTGTGTGTGTGTGAATTGTTTAATAAGTTGTCAATATATTAATTGTGGAGGTTTTCATAAAAATCTATATTTTTGGCTTCTTTTGAAAAATTGAAGCTCAGGCAACATCAATCCCCCATATTTGCATGAGAACAGTTATAACATGCTGACTAGTGACTGGCCTTCTTAGGAGCATATCTTCTCAGATTTTCCAAAGCCCTCATCATTCTCTGTCTTCTAGGGGACTTTTTCAATTACATGTTTGACCTTTATAGGCTTATCAATTTGCAAGTCTTTGTTTAGAACCACTGAGAAAATGGATATACCTATGAAAGGTTTGTAACTAGGCAATCGATAATGGAAATAAGTCAATCTCTAACAAATGTGGTAAAGTCATTGAAAAGAAAATAAACTGGAAAATGGGTGATGATTGATAAAGCTTCAGGTACTGCTTATATCAAGAATAAATTAAATCTGTAGATTACCTTAGGTAGTAGAGTCACTTTAACAATATTTATTATCCCAATCCAAGAACATGGTATGTCTTTACATCCGTTTGTGTTGTCTTCTATTTCTTTCATTAGCATCTTACAGTTTTCAGAGTACAGGTCTTTTGTCTCCTTAGGTAGGTTAATTCCTAGGTATTTTATTTTTTGATGTGATGATAAACGGAATTGTTTCTTTAATTTCTCTTTCTGATCTTTTGTTGTTAGTGTATAGAAATGAAACAGATTTCTGTGTACTAATTTTGTGTACTGCAACTTCACCAAATTCATTGATGAGCACTAGTAGTTTTCTGGTAGGATCTTTAGGATTTGCTATGTATAGTATCATGTCATCTACAAACAGTGACAGTTTTACTTCTTCTTTTCCAATTTGGATTCATTTCTTCTGCATTTCTCATTACTGTGGCTAGGACTTCCAAAACTATGTTGAATAAAAGTGGTGAAGGTGGGGCTTCCCTGGTGGCGCAGTGGTTGAGAATCTGCCTGCTGATGCAGGGGACACGGGTTCGTGCCCCGGTCTGGGAAGATCCCACATGCCGCGGAGCGGCTGGGCCCGTGAGCCATGGCCGCTGAGCCTGCGCGTCCGGAGCCTGTGCTCCGCAACGGGAGAGGCCACAACAGTGAGAGGCCCGCCTAGCAAAAAAAAAAAAAAAAAAAAAAAAAAGTGGTGAGAGTGGATATCCTTGTCTTCTTCCCGATCTTAGACGAAACGCTTTCAGCTTTTCACTACTGAGTATAATGTTAGCTGCAGGTTTGTCATACATGGCTATTACTATGTTGAGGTATATTCCCTCTGCCACTTTTGGTAGAGTCTTTTCATATCATATATGGGTTGAATTTTGTCAAAAGCTTTTTCTCCATCAATTGAGATGATCATATGGTTTTATTCTTCAATTTATTGATGTAGTGTAATACACTGATTGATTTACGGATATTGAAAAATCCTTGTATCCCTGGGGTAAATTCCACTTGATCATGGTGTATGATCCTTTTAATGTACTGTTGGATTTGGATTGCTAGTATTTTGCTGAGTGTTTTTTGCATCTATGTTCATCAGTAATATTGGCCTGTAATTTTCTTTTTTATGGTATCTTTCTCTGGTTTTGGTATCAGGGTGATGGTGGCCTCATAGAAAGAGTTTGGGAGAGTTCCTTCCTCTGCAGTTTTTTCTGGAATAGTTTCAGGATAGGTGTTAACTCACTTTCAGTCTGTATGTGTCCCTAGATCTGAAGTGGGTCTCCTGTAGACAGCATATATATGGGTCTTGTTTTTGTATCCATTCAGCCAGTCTAAGTCTTTTGGTTGGAGCATTTAAGCCATTTATGTTTAAGCTATTATTGACATGTATATTCTTATTGCTATTTTATTGTTTTGGATTTGTTTTTGTAGGTCTTTTTTCTTCCCTTACTCTTTTGTTCTCTTCTCTTTTGATTTGATGACTAAGTTTAGTGTTGTGTTTGGATTCTTTTTTCTTTTTTTGTGTATCTATTGCAGATTTTCCGTTTGCAGTTATGATGAGGTTTTGGTATAGCAGTCTATATATAAACAAGTTTGTTTTAAGTTGCTGGTTTTTTAAATTCAAATGCATTTCCAATATCCTGCATTTGTGCTCTCCTCTTCTCATGATTGCTGGTTTTGATATATTTGTGTGCAAATGATTTCCTACCTTCACTGTATGTTTGCCTTTACCAGTGAGCTTTTCCATTCATAATTTTCCTGTTTCTATCTGTTGCCTTTTCTTTTCTGCTTAGAGAAGTTCCTTTAGCATTTGTTGCAAAGCTCGTCTGGTATTGCTGAATTCTCTTAGCTTTTGTTTGTTTGTAAAACTTTTGATTTCTCCATTGAATCTGAATGAGAGACTTGCTAGGTAGAATATTCTTAATTGTAGCTTCTTCCCTTTTATCACTTTAAATACATTGTGCTACTCCCTTCTGGTCTGCAGAGTTTCTGATGAAAAATCAGCATATAACTTTATGGGAATTCCCTTGTATGTTATTTGTTGCTTTTCCCTTGTTGCTTTTAGTATTTTTATTTTGTCTTTAATTTTCATCAATTTACAATGGCATTTTTCAGAGAGCTAGATTAAAAAAATCAAAACTGTATGGAGAGACAAAAAAGACCCCAATAGTCAAAGCAATGTTGAGAAAGAAAAATGGAGCTGAAGGAATCAGGCTCCCTGACTTCAGACTATACTATAAAGCCACAGTCATAAAAACAGTATGGTACTGGCACAAAAACAGAAATATTGATCAATGGAACAGGATAGAAAGCCCAGAAATAAATCCACACATCTATGGTCAATTAATCTATGACAAAGCAGGCAAGATTATACAATGGAGAAATGACAGTCGTTTCAATAAATGATGCCTAGAAAACTGGACAGCTACATATAAAAAAAAGAAACTAGAACATTCTTTAACACCATACACAAAAATAAACATAAAATGGATTAAAGACCTAAATGTAAGAGAAAATAGTATAAAACTCCTAGAGGAACACATAGGCAGAACACACTTTGACATAAATCATAGCAATATCTTTTTTGATCTATCTCCTAAAGTAATGGAAATAGAAATAAAAATAAACAAATGGGACCTAATTAAACTCAAAAACTTTTTCAAAGCAAAGGAAACCACAAACAAAATGAAAAGACAGTCCACAGAATGGGAGAAAATATTCACAGATGATGCAACCAGCAAGAGATTTGTCTCCAAAATTTACAAACAGCTCCTGTGACTCAATATCAAAAAAACAAACAACCCAATCAAAAAATGGGCAGAAGACCTAAATAGATATTTCTCCAAAGAAGACATACAGATGGCCAAGAGGCACATGAAAAGATGTTAAACATCACTAATTATTAGAGAAATGCATATCAAAACTATAATGAGATATCACCTCACACCAGTCAGAATGGCCATCATCAAAATATCTACAAACAGTAAATGCTGGAGAGGGTATTGAGAAAAGGGAACCCTTCTACACTGTTCGTGGGAATGTAAATTGGTATAGCCACTATGGAGAACAGTACGGAGGTTGCTTAAAAAGCTAAAATAGAGCTACCATATGACTTGGCAATCCCACTACTGACATATATCTGGAGAAAAACATGGTTTGAAAGGATACATTCATCCCAATATTCACTGCAGCACTGATTACAATAGTCAAGACATGGATGCAACCTAAACGTCCATTGATAGATGAATGGATAAAAAAGATGTCTTACATGTATACAATGGTATATGACTCAGCCATTAAAAAGAATGAAATAATGCCATTTCAGTGACATGGATGGACCTAGAAATTGTCATACTGAATGAAGTAATTCAGAGAAAGACAAATGTTATATGATATCACTTATATGTGGAATCTAAAAAAAGAAAACTGGTACAAATGAACATATTTACAAAATAGAAACAGACTCACAGAATTAGAGAATGAACTTATGGTTACCAGGGGGGAAGGGTGGGGGAGAGTGATAGATTGGGAGTTTGGGATTGCCATGTACACAGTGCAATATTTAAAATAGATAACCAACAGGGACCTATGTAAAATAAAATAAAATAAAAACAGTTTTTAGGATAATTTTAAAGTACGTTAAAAACTTTAAAAATTTAAAAATTAGATAAGAAATTTTAAAACTTTAAAAATAGAAAAGTAAATAAAATACGTTAAAAAAATAAATAAAAAAGAATAAATTGCCCTACATGACTGAAAGGCAAAATCAGAATGACCTGGGGGGTTTTTAAATTATACTCTATAGGAATTGAATCTATAGAGATTCTAAATTTAGAACATATAGACTGAGGTGTTATAATTAGTATTTCTAAAACATTCTCCAAGTGACTATCATATACAGCCAGGAATTGAGTATGGGCCATAGGTTTATAGTACCTAATATATCAACCAGTATTTATTGAGCACTGTGCCTGATAAATACTAACTACATTATCTGCCAAGTACACAGACTCTTCTAAGTGAAGTTTCCACGGCCAACTGCCCTGCTAAAGAAGACTGATTTTGCCATACCCATGGGCAATTGAACAATGGAATGGTAGAAATGTTACCTTGTGATTTGGCTCAAAACAATAAACTCAACCAATTAGATTCTCTCAATCTGGTATCTGAATATCAAATGTGGAAAGAAGGATGGGGATATCCATTTGCACTAAAAGTTAAAAGGTCATAATAGAGACACTGGATGGACTCTGATTTGGCCCCTTGCAGTCAGAATTTATGAGAAAGCAGAAACTACACTTCAGTTTAAAGAGCTATAAGGCGGAAGAGAAAACACACACACATACACACTAAACATTGGGTAAGAAGATAACTAAAGTAAGTGAATTGGGGAGCAGATACGCAAACACACAAATAGTAACTAAGGAACTGGGAGTAACTGGGGGCCTAGAGAGAAGATTCAGAAACTCCAATGGCTGAAACCTCTAGTACTTACTTTAATTCAGACCCACACTCATATTTTTTATCTATCTGTTTTGTAATTTCTCCTGGGATCCCACACATGTGTATGATTGGACTAAATTATATTATTTGACATAATTTAAATGTGTCCTTGTTCTTTATAATCAATTATCAGTAACATGTATCCTTTTATACACAAAGATAAAGAAGGGAGGTGGAAACTTTTTAGATAAACAGCCTATCCATTAACATTAGACCCTCAGCAATGTTATTAATTCCTAATACTTATACCACTTCATATCTGAAAGTACTTTCCAGGTGATGTGTAAAAACTAACAATGCATTTTTTTTTGCCCCTGTAATTATGCAACTAAAGTTAGCAAATTTGTTTTGAGTGCTTCTTATGGCATTAGGCTAAGCATTTATAATAATCGTGTCACTTTATTCCAGAGTACCATTATGAGTTAACATATGAAATGGCATGAGCAATGCCCTGAGAACTCAGTGAGGGAGGGGACAGACTCGAAAGTGGAGTGAGACCCAGGGACAGGCTCAGTTTCAAGGATGGGGTGAGAGGAGTCATGAGGTTAGCCTCCCTGTTGGGTGTATTACTTGCAAAAATGACCTTTTGGAAACATTCTAATGGCCACTTTCAAAAAGTTTAATCAAAATGACTGTATTATAATGTCATGTACTCAGAGGACTTAGAAAGTTGACATCGAAGTGACAGTCAACTGGAGGAGAGAGAGGTACACTTTTCTCTAATCACCACAATACAACAAGCCTTCTCTTCACAGGAAAACTTAAAAAATAGAAAGAAAACTCAACATTTACCAACTCTTTTTTGCCCCTCTTGGTCTCTGTCATCCCTTCCAACTTAGTCTCTGCCCTTATTACTACATGAAACAGTAATGTCAATATCATACAATTTAGTGCATATATTTTAAGCACCCTTCTTCCCTGAGTACACTGTTTCTGAGAACACCTTGCTTTGACTTCATGATCCAATTGCTCTCCGAGAGGTTCTCTCAGGATGCTATGATTTTCAGGTTCATCTGTATCTATCCATCCATGAAATTGAGGAATTATTTCTGTTTTAGTCCCAGATCTTCTTATCCTCTCATTTTTATTTTATCCCTTAGAAATCTCATCCCTACCCACGGGTTCATGACCGTCTCTATATACTAATGCTTCCCAATCTCTATCTCCACCAGACTTCTCCTATGAGAGGTGTAACCAGCTTCTGGCTCAAAATGTAAAAGTATTTCATTCAACATATCTAATCACTAGCTCACAAAAGTTTCTCCACCTATCCCTTTACCTTACAGTTCTTCCAAAGCTGGTAAACTTCAGAATATCTCAGTGAGAGTTCCTTCCCTCAATTTAGTTGCTCAGCCATAAATCCCTGAGGCGTCTACAATTCCAAACTTTCTTGTATTCTTATATACAAATCATCACCAAATCATTTTAATTTGGCTTCTAAACATTTCTTCATTTCCACCACCAAAACACAAGGCCCAAGTCAAAACTAATACCATTGCTTGACTGGGAGTACAACTGCCAACTAATTTGTCCACCACGACCATTCTGATTCCTCACCAATCCTGTCTCAAACAGCTGCCAGAATAATATTTTCAAAATACTAAAGTGATTATATGATCCCAGGTCATAGCTTATTGTTCCTTCTACTGCATTCCATTATTCTTAGATAAAATCCAGATTCTTAAATGCCCTTCAATGTGTTATCTAGCCCTGGATATATTTCTAACAATATCTTGCTCATCTCTAGCTTATGTTTTTGCTCCAGGCTTATTTGTCTGACCTTAGTTCCCATATCATTTGGGTTTCTCTATGATTTAGGGAGCTGTGTATGAGTTTCTCCTCCCTTTTCTTAAAATATATCCAACCTCCTCTCCATCTCTCCACATCCATCCTACTGTTCAGATATCAGGTGAATTGTTATTTCCTCACAGAAGCCTTTCTTGATCCTGAGCTACCACCAATTTTCTTTGTATAAACACTCACAAAAAGATGATATTTTACTTTGTTGCCCTTGTCTCCATTCATTATTACAAAATAATTAAATAGAATTAATGGATAGTACACTCCTCACTAAATCCCCAATTCAGGAGACAAGGGACTGTGCTTTTGTTCAATATCATTACCCCAGTTTTAGACAAGTGCTTGGCTCGTAGTGGGGACTCAAAGCCTTAAACTGTGAGGAATAGTACTTCACAAACTAAACTAGCTCAGTCAACAAAGTTGGTGGGAATTTAACATAAGGGTACAACAGCAACACTTTGAATCCAAACCAGGAAGCATATGTGGGCTTCAGTGAGGACTGAAACCAGGAACTGTAAAATTAGGAGTTAAGATTTACTTCTCTATTTTTCTGGGACTGCATAATTTCACACTTATTTTTCTCCATTTCTGTGTGTTATAACTCTTCAATACTGTTTTCCATAGTAGCTATACAAATTTACATTCCCACCAACAATACATGAAGGGTTCCTTTTCTCTACATCCTCACCAGGACTTGTTATTTACTGTTTTGTTGATCATCATTCTGACAGGTGTGAGTTGATATTTCATTGTGGTTTCAATTTGTATTTCCCTGATAAGTGATGTTGAGCATCTTTTCATGTGTCTGTTGCCCATCTGTATGTCTTCCTTGGATAAAATGTCTATTCAGGTCCTCTGCCAATTTTTTAATCAGATTTTTTTGATATTGAGTTGTATGAGTTCCTTATATACTCTGGATATTACTACTTATAGGACATCATTTGCAAATATTATCTTCTCTCATTCGGTATTTTGCCTTTATGTTTTGTTAATGGTTTCTTTCACTGTGCAAAAACTTTTTAGTTTGGTGTAGTCTCATTTGTTTATTTTTGCTTTTGTTGTCTTTTCCTGAAGAGACAGATCCAAAAGAATATTTCTAAGACCAATGTCAAAGAGTGTACTTCCTATGTTTTCTTCTAGAAATTTTATGATTAAGCCTTACACTTAAGTCTTTAATACATTTTCAGTTTATTTTTGTATATAATGTTAGAAAATGGTCTATTTTCATTCTTTTACATGTATCCATCCAGGTTTCCTAACACAATTTATTAAAGAGGCTGTCTTTTCCCATTGTATATCTTTCCCTCCTTTGCTGTAGATTTTTTTTTTTTTTTTTTTTTTTTTTTGCTGTACGCAGGCCTCTCACTGTTGTGGCCTCTCCCATTGTGGAGCACAGGCTCCGGACGCGCAGGCTCAGCGGCCATGGCTCCTGGGCCCAGCTGCTCCGTGGCATGTGGGATCCTCCCAGACCAGGGCACGAACCTGTGTCTCCTGCATCGGCAGGCGGACTCTCAACCACTGTGCCACCAGGGAAGCACTTTTGTTGTAGATTAATTGACCAAATAAGTATAGGTTTATTTCTGGGTTTTCTATTCTGTTCCATTGATCTATGTGTCTGTTTTATGTCAGTACCATACTGTTTTCATGATTATAGCTTCATAGTATTGTTTAAAATCAGGAGCATGATACCTCCAGCTTTGTTTTTTTGATACTGAGCTTATGAACTGTTTGTATCCTTTGGAGATTAATCCCTTGTCAGGATTGTTTGCAATTTATTTGAATAATTTCTGCCCTTTCCTCTCTTCTCCTTCTGGGACTCCTATAATTCAAATGTTAGTTGGCTCGATATTGTCCTAGAGGTCCCTTAAACTGTCCTCAGATTTTTAGTTCCTTTTTCTTTTAGCAAAGAAAAATCTTTTTTGATTGGGTGATTTTCACTATTCTGTGCTCCAGATCACTTATGTATTCTTCTGTATCATCTAATCTGCCCTTCCTTCCCTCTAGTGTATTTTTCATTTGAATTATTGTATTATCTGATTGGTTTTTATATTTTTTAAATTAACTCTTGTTGGAGTTCTGTGTTCCTCCATTCTTCTCCCAATTTGTTGAGCATCTTTATGACCATTACTTTGAATTATTTATCAGGTAAATTACTTAGCTCTGTTCATTAGAGTTTTAACAGAGGTTAAAACTGTCTCCAACACCCCCCCACCAGGGTTTTATCTTGTTCTTGTATTTGGAACTGTTCTTCAATCTCATTCTGTTCAACTTTCTGTGTTTGTTTTCATGAATTAGACTAAACAGTTACCTCTCCTGGTCTGGAAGATGTGGCCCTATTTAAGAGCACCCCCTATGTAGGTGTGGCTGCCAAGTGGCTTAGGCTTTCTGGGGCTGGAGCAGGCATGTTGTGGGGGTGTCTCAGGGTGCACCAGGCCAAGGCTGCTTTTGCAGGACTTCTGGAGCTGGAGCAGGAGGGTCTGAGGTTTTTCCTAGGGTGTGTTGGGCCAGACTGGGGTTGTTCTGGCAGGATTTCTGGAGCTGGAGTGGGCATGAGCCAGGGACATGCTGGGGTGGACTTGGCAGGCCAGCTAGAGTACCAGGTGCTTTACAAACTGCTGCCTCTGCACTAGGACTCAGAGCAAGTGAATTTGTGCATGAGCCCTTTAAGTGTGGAGTTATGGTTTCCTACAGCCCTCTGGCTCTCCTGGATGTAAGCCCTGTTATCTTTCAAAGCTAGGTGTTATGGTGGCTAGTCTTCCTTGTGCAGGTCCTCAGGGCTTGGGTGCCTGATGTGGGACTGGAACCCCTCAATTTTTAGGGAGGATCTCCACATTTGTCTCTATGCTTTTGTTCCATTCTCATTTTTCGCAAGACTGGCTTTCTCTGCTTCAGGTTCCTTTTGAATACTTGGAAAAATGTAACATCTTGTTCCCATGAGCCACAGTGATTGAGGAAACTTCTATATCTGTTACTTCACATTCTCAAGAAGAGATTGACGATATAGCTTAAGTAGGTTGTCTATACCTGATCCAATAAGCTATGGCCAGAGGAATAAAATCAGCAGCATGGCTGCCTATTTCTCCTTATTTTTTTTTTTTAAGATAGATTGTGGAGTTATTCTCAAAAACAGAGTTGGGTTGTGCAGCTAACACCCAAGAATCTGTTATGCTATGTTTGGCAACACAGCGTATATAGGATATGCTAGAGAGTCAGTGGGGGTAAAGTGTCAAATCTAGTATTTCCAAGTTGAGGGGTTAGAAAAATTATAGTGCTGATGGCAGAACTAGGAAGTTAAAAGTAAGAACTAATTTGGAGAGGAAGGTTGGTAACAGGATATTATTGCATTGTAAGAGAGATATTGTGGGTTCAGTTTGGAGAAAATTGAGCTATTTATTATTGGATAATATTTTCCCTTGATATGTGAGAAATTGACCCCGATAAATCTTTGTCTAAATAAAAACCTCTCATATCTTGATTCCTCAATCTAACCTACCAACTCCTTTCCTTTTCTACAAGATTTATGTAGATAAACCAGATTAACATTTTCCTCTGGCTGTCTTCTTAGGCATAATTGACAAAGCTCATTGATTGACCTTTGAAATTGAATAAGAGATACAATTGTGCAAATCCAAGAACAATATAAGTCATGTTAAGACAATTCTCTGAAATGAAAAATGATAGTTTAGAAAACTCAGTATTTATACTAATGGCAAGAATACATATACTATTATCTCCAAACTTATAATGGGCTCAAAAATTTACTCTGAATCTAGGAAAATTGAACCATAGTATAAAACATGCTTATTTTCCTTGAAAATCTTTTTTCTCAATTTTATTGCTAATCTATAGATAGGTGTCAGAAATATTTGACCTGGCAGTCAAACTGTATATACTATGGACAGCTGGGCTGGATGGCTTCTGCCTTACAATTATTTGGAATATAAAGTGTATGATTCATAAGTGCAATTACAATCAACTTTGAATTTCTAACAATATATGACAGAGAAGTATCAAATATATCAGTTAACACTTTTTATATAGCTTAACAATATACTATATTTATATTCAAAATGAGAGTGCTTTAGTTATGTCCATTTTCTAAAACTACAAATGCAAAAATCAAAGAAGTTATCACACAATTAAATAACATGACAATGTCTTTTAGAAATTGAGATATGAGAATTTATATATGATAGCATCTGTTTTGTGGGTAATGATAGGCCACCAAGATCTAATTTAATCAAATATTTAAAGAGGTAATAATTAATTTTTAAAGAATTGAGGTAAACCATACTAGAAAAAATGTTATTGTTTATTTTTAATGCCAGAACAGTATTCCTGGTGCAATTTTAATATTTCATTAAGGCATTAACTTTCATATTGTGGGTTTTATCCAAGGATTTTATGTTTGATGATATATTTGTTCTTCTTGAAAAAAGTTAGAATTTTATTTCATAGCAGTGGTGGATGATGGGAATGTTCTTTTCCCATCCATTTGAATATGTTCTATTATCAATTACTAGGACTTAATCAAGCAATTTAAGAAAAGTATAATGGCTTTTGTTAGAAACAAATTATAACCATGTACAGTGCTCCGTATTTTATGGGAATTATGCAAAAACATTTTGCTAGGTGCTTTTCTTCAAAAATTTTCTTACACTAGATAGCTCTTAGGTGTTCAAGTCATAATGAGAATGCTCCTTTAAGTTTTTCTTGCCTTTTTTCATTAGTTTCAGGATGCAGTATGTTTCTCACATTTTGAGCATTTGCTTCTGCATCTGGGAAAACTTATTTAAGTTTCTCTTGTTTCAGCCATAGTTAAAAGTGTAAATTACTAAAATTTGTGTATAAAGGGTATACACAAATTTACATGGCTGTGGAAACAGTATTTGACAGAAGAATGCATGCTAAATGAATGTTTGACAAAAACCATTTAAGATTTAAAAGAGAGAGAGAAAAAAAAGCAAAGAAAATGACTCCTAAGTCTGACAGATGAAGGCAACATATACTTGTAGTTCATTTGTGAGATGCAAAAAGACATGCACACCGAATGGTACTCATTTTAAGACTTTAGCTTATTTTTTGCACACTTTACCCTGACTCTGACTTGTGACTTTTCTGTTTTATCACTGATATATTTATATTCTGCCAGACTTGAAAACTTAGTCATCTGTGACTCTTCTGGCTGCTTTAAGCTCTGTAACCAATAAGTCATAAAATTTTTTATTTTATTCAAAGAAATGTTATACTTTCACAGGGTATAGGTAGATTTCTGAGAACAATCTTTCCTCAGCACTGGGGAATAATTAGTCCTATACTGGTCCTACTTAATATGCCTTCAAAGTAAGATCCAAAAATATAAAACCTTGTCTAAGAAACTTAACTGTGTCTCAGAACATAGCTTGAAAATACTTATGAGAATACAAAATATATCTAGCACCCATCAAGTTAACATTCACAATGTAAGGTATCTGATAAAAAATGACCAGGCATGCAAAAAAAAAAAAAAAAAAAAAAAAAAACAGGAACATACAACTTATATGTTGATAAACCAGTCAGTTGAAACTGACCCATAACTGACACATAAGGTAAATTAACAGACAAGGTCATTAAAACTGTTGCTATAACAAGTATATTCCAAATGTTTAAACAGTTGAATGGAGACATAAAAGAATAGCAAATGTAAAGATGACCCAAATTGGGCTTCTAAATAAAAACTAGAATGTGTGAGGTGTAAAACACAATGGACGGGATTACTGATATGTTAGAAACAGCAAAAAATATTATGAAGTTGCAAACTTGGAGATATAACTATAGAAACAATCCAAAGTAAAGCACAGAGAAAGAGAATAGTTAACATGCACAGATTATCAGGTATCTGTGGTATCAAGATGGCTAATACATATTTAATTAGAGTCCCTCAAAGAGGATATGGGAGAAAATATATTTGAACAAAAGTAGGCCAAATTTTTCCAAATGTAATAAGACAGTAAACTATGAAGCTCAATGAACACCAATACTTACATACATACACACACACAGGAGGAAAGAAAACTATAACAAGCACATCACAGCAAAACTGCTGATAATTTTAAAAAAACTTTAAAAAACAAGAAAAATATAAACAAAATTAAGAATGGGAGCAATATTCTTATCAGAAACAAGGCAAATTAGAACACAGTGGAGTGACATGTTTATAGTATGTAAAGAAAAAAAAACTGTCAACCTAGAATTCTATACCTAGCAAAAATCTTTCAAAAACAAAGGCAAATAAAGATATTTCAGGACATAAAAAAAAAAATCAACAGACTCACACTATAAAAAATATTAAAACACATTCATATGAAGGAAAATGCAGATAGCAAGATGAAATCTGCATCTACAAAAAGGATTAAAGAGTACCAAGAATGGTAACTTAGAGAAGATATATATTATAAACCCTAAAACAACCATTAAAATAGCACAACAGTTATGGCTAATAATTCAACTATGGAGATAAAGATGGAATCATAAAAAATATTCAATTTATTTTAAAAAGGCTTTTTTTGTTAAACCAACATTTATTATTTTTTAACATAGCTACCTCAACTGGAGACTTATTTCAGTAAAACAGATACAAAACAAAAATGACATCACAGCCTACAATACAGAATGTTCTGTATAAATCAATGAGAGAAAACATGATCTAAGAGAAAAAAACAGAAAAAGAAAAGGACAACACATGGAGAGAGGATGAACAGCCCAGGTCAGAAATTTTATCTGAAATTCTGCATTGAATAGAATTCTTTCAGCCACTTCTTAAAGGCTATGGACATTTTCCCCAACAATCAGATAGGAGAGATAAAAAACACATACCAAGATGTTTATATCAATAATGATATTAAATGTAAATGGCCTAATTTCCCAATCAAGAGGTATAAATTGTCTAATTGGTGAAGAAAATAAAAACAATATAATGTTGCCTACAAGAATCACACTTCACATATAGAGAATATTAGATAAAAGTAAAATGATAAAAGGTTAGCTATGCTAACATTAATAATAAGACAGCTAGAGTAGCTGTTAAATGTCAGACAAAGTAGATTTTAAAACTGAGATAATGTATCATTTAATAATAAATGGCTCAACTCATTAAGAGATACAAACCCAATCATTTATTCACCTAATGACAAAACTTCAAAACACATGGAGCAAAAACTGATAAAACTATAAGGAACAATAGATAAATCTATAATTATAGTCAGATATTTTAATAGCCATCACTCAACAATAAATAGACCATGTAGACAAAAAAAAATCAGTATGAATAAAGAAGATTTGAACAACACTATAAACCAACTTGACCTAATTGTCATTTAGAGAACACTCCACCTAACAGCAAAATACACATTTTTTCCAAGTGTGCAAAGAACATTTACAAAGATAGACTGTTTTTTGCATCATAAAACGAGTTTTGATAATGTTTAACAGGATTTGCATCATACAAAATATGATCTCTCATCTCAACAAAGTAAGAAATCAATAAAAGGTGTCTCAAAAAATCCCCAATATTTGTAAACAAAAAACACGTGGTTAAAGGACACGAGTCATAGATGAAATCAGAAGAGAAATTACAAAGTATGTTATCCAAACAAAAATGAATATGCAACATATTCTAATTTGTGGGATACTACAAAAGCAGTACTGGGAAAATTTATAGCATTAGAAAAAAGTTCTTAAATGAATGCTTTTCATCATAAGATCAGAATAAAGACAAGGATATTCATTCTCACTATTTCTATTCAACATTTTACTGAAGGTCCTATATAGCACAATTGGGGGAATAAAAGACAACCAGATTAAAGAGAAAAAATAAAACCAGCTTATTCACAGATGGCATCATCCTCTATTAATATTATCCAATGCAATCTGTAAGAACTCCTAAAACTAACAAATGACTTCAGAAAACTGCAGGATACAAGCTAATTACCAAAAATCAATTATATTTCTTTATACTAGTATTGAATAATTGCAAAGTAAAGTTGGAAAAAACCTTTATAATAGCATAATGATATGAAATACTTAGGGATAAATCTGACGGATGATGTGAAAGTCCTGCATATTGAATTCTATAAGATATTGCTCAATAAATGGAGAGATCCTTCATGGATACGCAAAGTTCCCAATATTAAGATGTCAATTCTCCCTAAAATTGATGTGCAGTTTTAGTGCAATTGAAAAAAACATTCTAGTATGCATTTTTTTGTTTTTTTGACAGAACTTGACAAATTGATTCTAAAATTTATATGGAGATAGAAAGGGCTTCAGATAGCCAAAATAACTTTTACAAGGTAGACCAAGTTGGAAGACTACCAGATTTAAGACATTATAAAACTGCCCTAATTACAAGAGTTAGGTATTGGCATAAATTAGAAGAATGGATCTATAGAACAGAATAGAGAGCCCAGAAATAGACATACACATATATGGGCAACTGATTTTTGACAGAGGAATAAAGGTAATATAGTAAAGAGAATATTTTATGAAAAATGATATCTAAAATATTGGATATCCATATGCTAAAAAATAATCTTCAAAACGTATATTGCACTATGCTGTATGTAAAAAATTAACTCAAAATGAAACAGATTTTAATGTAAAATTGAAATTACACAACCATTTTGGAAAATAGCTTGGCAGTTTCTTAAACAGTTAAGCACATATCTACCATATGATCTAGACATTCCACCCCAAGTATTTACCCCAGAGAAAGCAAGCACACGTTCACACACAAAGTTTTACAGGCATGTTCACATGTGCTTTATTTCTAATAACCAAAACCTGAAAACAACCCCAAAATCCATCAACAGGTAAGTAGATAAGAAGTAGAAAACTATTCAGCAACAAAAAAGTAAACTATTGAAATATGGATGAATCTCAAAATAATTATGGGGAGTGAAAGAATCCAGAACATAAAAAAGAGCACCTAATTTATAATACCATGTATAAAAAATTTAGGAAATGAGATGTTATGTATACTAACTAGAAGTGGACCAGTTTTTGCCAGATTTGGGGGGGATGAGGGGATTGAGAAATAAGAGGGAGGGATTAGGAAGGGCTAAAATAAAAATGTTGTGGGTAACATACTCATTATCTTGACTAATTGTGATGATGGTTTCTTGGGGGTTTATACATATGTCCAAACTTTAAAAATTATACACATATACATGTGCAGTTTATTGTATATCAATTATATCTCAATAATGCTGTTTAAAAATGTAGAACTAATCAGGCTCATAAAATAACAGGAAGTAGTATACTTACTTGAAAGAGATGTACTTGGAACTCTCCACTGGAATGGATGAGCTCCAACCATTCCCACCCTATTTTGTCCCTCTTTTCCAGACTCAAATCCTGAGACACCCAGAGAAACAGAGGGATAGACACCCATTTTCCTGATTTGAGTCAGGAATCTACCATTTGCCTAAGAGGGGACAGATTACTTCTGTTTGAAGTCTCCAAGCATATTGTAGAGAGTTAAAACCCCCCAGAGAAGCCTGGGATATTATGAAAAGTGGAATGAATGGCTAACTAAACATCTTCACTTAAGTAAGCATATTTATTCCAATTCACTTAAAATTCAACGAATTTTATTGATTGCCTACTCCATCCATGACATGCAGCGTACACTGATGAAAAGATGGAGAGCCATCCTCCTTGGGAAGTGGTACAGTGGGGGAAATGTATATATAAAGGGGAATTTGAATACTTATATGGTTTCTTCTCCTCTAAGTCTTAGGTCCTGCCCCAATCCATGAAACTACCTCACAGCTTGAGCCAGCACAGAGGCAGGAACAGGAGGGAAAGTTGCAGGGCCATAAAAATAGAAAGAGGAAGCACTTCAGGGGTAATGAGTACCTGGCAGCAGGCATTTAGTAAAGAGGATTGGAGTAAAACAAACTCCTTTAAACATAGTTAAACACAGAAGAGTGAGCAATTGCTAACCAAAAGTTTAAGCACTTTCTGCAAATAATAAAAAACAAGGCAAACCCTTTCTGTAAGTAAAGCAAAGTCAGTTCAGGATCAGAATTTGTGAAGGAAAGAAAGCACTATCTGAAGCAGACCAGAATAGACTTCGAGATTTTACCAGTTCACTGGACAGGCAGAATTATGTAAGAGGTCAGTGCATAATAATTTTACGTGGAGAAAACTAGGCTGACAAACTTCTCTGTCACTTAAGGGTGACAGCAATTAAGTTCTCTCCTCATGTTCTGATCCATTCAGTGTTGATAATATTAGTAGCTACCTCACGTATTATGAAGAATGAAGGACAGAATGTGCATAAATCCCTCATCAGAATACTTTACTCAGTGAAAGGTAAAAATAGGTTAGAAATTATTATTGGAACCTCACTATTACCTATAGTTAATTCTCATATTTATATTAGCTATATAGTAACAAATATATTCATCTTTTCTTTTTGTATATTCATAAAGTCTCTATTAAAGAAACTCTTCAGTTATGGTCACTGCTAAATATCTATTCTAGAAGCAACATGAAATGGACACAATACCTCACTTATCATTCCTTACTTTCTCCGCAGAGCCCAAGCCAAGTGTGTGGCACATATTTGTTGAATAAGAAAAATGATTTGGGTGAATTCCATCTGAGGACAGCAATCAGGGGTCAGGTGGTCAGAGTCAGTTATAAAGCAGCAGGGTGAATATTACCTAGTTACCTGAGCAATTTATTCCTAATTAAATTTACCAATAAAATAGCCCTCTCGGGTCTCTAATATGAAGAGTTCTATTGGCTTGAAGCTGCTCTTCCTGGCCTTGGATGTGTTGTTGCCCTGGCCTTGGTAGTGTGTTTCTGAAGAACATTTCTTACCCTATCTTGTAATTATAGATAGAAATATATCATGGTATGTGTATGTTTATATACATATTTATACATATTCATATTTAACTTATAAAGGGTCAGTAAAGGAATAGACCAACCAATCACAATTTTGCTTTTATTAAACCCTGGGAGTTTTTTCTCCTGATACATGCAACAAATAACTAACACGTCTTTGTGTGGGCAAATGCGCATTCAATACAGGACATGCTTATTCAGAATGAGGTAGACTATTTTTATATTTATTCAACATTTCTTCATTTTCATATTTTTGGAAAGATAATTGATCTTTTTGTAATGCACATAAACCAAGTTAATATATCCTAATTATTGCACATTTTATTATTAGAAGCTTAAAATATAATAATGTAAACAATGAAGAAAAGACCTTGCCGGCTAACTTTTCCCCCCATAGTTTTTATGGAGACCTCTCTCTAATCAGGATTTTGAGCCCTTCAACTGCTGAACTAGCAAACTGTTCATAAGTTACATATGGTACTAGCCAAAACTGCAGACTTTGCAATACTTTCCAAGAATTTCAGAAATCGCACAAAAGGAAATATTAAGTGTATCCAGTAGTAAAGGTATGATGAGGAAGACACATTCAATGGCAGAGTAAATTAGTTCATAAAAAGAGCAGCACAGGCAACCAAGATAACCAGTGTTACCACATTACCGCGAAAGGTATTGAAAAATCCTGGCCTCCATCTTTGCTAGAGATAAACTCATCACTTCACAGCTCAAACCATCCAAAATAGAAAATGTTTGATTCTTACTCTCTCACAAATGGGTGAAATAACAAACCAAGGAAGCATTTTTTTCAATGGTCAAAAAAGCCACCTTCTATGGTCCCTCACCCCCTCCTCTCAGAAATCCTTCAAACCAATCACGATCTCCATAATAGCTTTGGACCAACAACTTAGCAATCTAATGAAAGTAACTTCTGACTCGGAAGCATTTCTTTCCGTTTGGAAATATTGAAGTCAAGGAAGGACTTTTTCTTTGAAAAAATATAGAAGGCAAATAATAATGTCATAAGTAAGTGATGTGAATTAATAAAATAGCATCCTGATGACGAAGAGGAAAGATGCATGCCTGGCTTTGCCAGGCCCTATTCAGCAAGGGCCTTTTTGGAAGTTGGGAATGATTGGATTGGCCAGAGTCCACTTTGTTGTGCATGGAGCTTCCTGCTGGCTGGCCTGACATAGGATGTTATTAAGCTGTTTGGGCTGGGGCATTATTATTCTCCATGAAGAATTTAAAGAAGATCTTGAGCCTATTGCAAGAGGAGTCATGCTGTGCCATGCAGTATAAAAATATCATCAGTCTTATGCCACTGGCACATTCAAGCACCTAGTGGGATAAGCCAGGCACCAATGTTGAAGGTTTTATATAAGGTAACAGCTGCTTTGGTCAGACAGTTAATTAAATATGTTAATTTCCCATACAACCAACAGTAGCGACAACAGTTCGAAGAGAGATTTTATGACATTTCTGGGTTCCCTCCTATACCCAGGAGGGTGGCTTATGCCCACATCATCTCCTAGTCTCCTTTGTGCAGTAATGCTGTTTTCCCCCTTTGGAAACAGCCCTGTTCTATGACACTGCAAATATTGTACATGCTTTGGTAGCACACTAACCACTGCCAATTGTCACCACTCCAGTCCTGAAAGGCTATTTGGGTTTGATCCCATGCTAGTGTTTGGTTAGTCAGTAAATATCACAAATCATACTGAAGAGGGGGAATGGGCTTTTTCTCCATTTGTGTCATTCTGGCTTGGCATTTATATTTTATCTTTGTGGAACTGATAGAGCACAGATTGTAAATCACATAAGAGCAATGACTAGATTTCATCCTAGGCATGAGGTTGCACCAAAAGATTGTTCTAGATAGTGTTATGAGTTAATCATATGGAGTGCACACATCTGAGAATATTGTTTAAACATAATAATATGCAAATGTGCTTTCTGGCAATATGTGGCACTGTGAAAGGAAGAAAATGTTCTCACTTAATTCATGAAAAGAAGCAATCACAATATCTAGGAGTTATAAATATAACTGTGACATGGAACCATATATAATATTTTTGTGTCATACAGGAATCTTTGAGGATTGCAAAGGAGATGGCAATCTGATTGTGATAATGCAACTGATTTTATGCACCTAAATGAAAGTTTCAGATTACACTGCTGAAGAAGAGTTGCAACAGGTCAAGTGTTAGTAGTGATTGGCATATTGATGGAGATATTTATCAGCCTACAAGTTTCTCAGGGAACTTCAAAAAGCTCATGCTTGTTGATTAGGTTATCATCAGTAGAATAATTCTATTATCCTGTCTAATGTCACTTTTATTTTCTTTTAGGAGATGTGATTTTTGTGTAGCACATGTATTTTCATATTGCTTAAAGATATCTACAATCTATATCATTAAATCTGAATGCAAAGTGATATGGTAGGAAAGACTACTGAACCAGAATTTCTGTCACAGTTGCTAGGTTGTCTCTATTTTCTTATTTGTAAAATGAAGGGCTTGTGGAAGTGAACTTCGAGAGCACATCCCAGTCGGATTTTCTATTTGATGAAATATGATAAAATCAAAACATTCTGACCTATCACAAACCAGCTGGTGATTTTGAACTCAACTATTCTGAGTCTCAAACTTCTATGTTTCTAAGGACGTAATATATGTGAATATGGTTAGTGAATTACAAAATGCTCTAAAAGTTATTAATGAGATTCCTTGTTTTTAGATTCATAGCTCATTCTTTCAATAAATTACACAATTTTGTTTATTTAAAAATCTCAGGACAATAGTGTTATTGGTATAATTCACTCTAAGTCCAAAGACCAGAAGTTCTGATGTCCAAGGTCAGAAAAAGATGGATGTCCCAGATTAAGAAGACAGAATTTGCTCTTCGTCTTCTTGTCTGTTTCAGGCTCCAATGGATAGGATGATGCCTGCCCACATGGGTGGGGGCAGATTGCTTTACTCAGTTTACTGAATCAGATGCTAATGTGTTCCAGAAACACTCACACAGACACACCCACAAATAGCATTTTACCAGCTGTCTGGGTATCCTTCCTTAACACAAGATTAACCATCACACATAACTATTAACTTATCTTCCTTCTCCTAATGTCATCAAGGGGATCAGTGAGAAATCCATTAGGGGACAGTAAACATCACAGAGTTGAGGAGGATTTTCAGGGCAAGTGAGGAGAGAAAAATCCGACATCTAGTTGTTTCAATTTGATTTTTAATCTCTAGGTCCACTGTAGTTTCCTCCTGAGGGAACAAATGTAGATTCGAATTGTGACTATAGAATACACAAAATATCTTACTGGTTGCAAGAGGGAGAAGGGGGCTGATTCTGGAAATTATAGAATGGTTGATATGAAACTGTCTACTCTTTTCTGAATAGGCAGCTGGAGGATAGGAGGGCAGCCAGCAGTTTCCCAGGGACAATGTTGGTGTATTAGTGAGGGTTCTCCAGAGAAGCAGAATCAACAGGAGATATAGATATCTTATATATCTATCTCAAGAGATTATACAATGTTGGCTCACACAATTATGGAAGCTGAGAAGTCCCAAGATCTGCCAGCTGCAAGCTGGAGACCCAGGAAAGCCGGTGATATGGTTCAAAGGCCTGAGGGCCAGAGAATCAATGGTATAGATTCCAGTCCAGGTCTGAAGACCTGAGACCAGGAGCACCAAGAGCAGGAGAAGATTGATGTCCCAACTCATCCCAACTGATAATTGACTCATCAGTCAATTATCTTGCCCTATCAGTCAGGTAATTCAAACTTTCTCCACCTTTTTGTTCTATGCAGGTCCTTAACAGATTGGATGATGCCCAAGTGCATTGGAAAAGGCCATCTGTTTTACAAAGTCCACCAATTCAAATGCTAATCTTTCCCAGAAACATCCTCACAGACACAGAAATATTTCACAACTATTTAGGCATCCCTTAGCCAGTCAAGTTGACACATAAAATTAACCATCTCAGCTGGGCATATGGATCCCAGTTCTGATGGCAATACAAAGCATTGTTTGGGATTTCCACGTCCATACCAAGGTAACCAACGTTGAGCTAGTTTTCCAAAGACAAACACACCCAAGGAAATGAAGAGTAAAACAGCAAAGATTCCACAGCAGCCAAACCATGTGATTTCAGTTCATAAGAATTTGTAGAGTTGAAATGTTTCCTTAGGCTTTTTAGATAGTGACTGTTGTCTCAGGTGTAGGTCTCTAAGAAGACAGTTAAGTGTGGATTTGCTCTTGCAGATTCACTGACAAAGTTTTATGATCCATTCACCTCATTTACATTTGAGATATTGTTAGGGAAATGCCACACAAAGCTTTCCTTGAGTTCAACCTGACATTGCACACTATCTCACAGATTTGAAATTAATATAACCCTTATATGGAAAAGTTTGGAGTAAATAAGGTGGGGATTAAAATTCGGTCATTTCCCTATCCTTTTATCTGCTTTCACCTCAAATTTTTTTAATATGTAAGGAAAGTAGCTTTATATATATTATCTATTACAAACTTTACATCAATTTTATAAGGAAAGTTACTTTCCTTACAGGGAAAGAACATTTTAACAGATGAAGAACCCTAGAGTTAAAGTTATCAAGTGACTTTTCCAAGGTCACCCAGCCAGGTAATGACCGAGGATTCCTACTCAAGATTATCTGACTTCTCAAGTTGAGATCCTAACATTCCACCCCCCAATTTTTAAAATCTGAAGCTGGAAAACTCAGCAAAGGGTACGTGGCAGGAAGTGGGTCAAATAAAATTATTACTACATTAGAATGGAGTCTTAGACATAATTAATGCAACATCTTATTACTCTTGTGGAATAGGGGAAGTATATATCAGGGCTCTCCAGAGAACAAGCAAACCAAAGAGAAAAGGGTAATGAACTTGGAGAGAGGTCTCCAGTGAGGAGCTAAAGAACTCTTTCATCCCAATTTACTAATTTAAAAAGATTGATTAGTTGTAGTTCCCCATTACACTTGAATAGTGTTTTATAGTTTAGTTCCCCATTATACTTGAACATTGTTTTATAGCTTATAGAGTATTTTATAATAGGTTTCCTTATTTGATTTGGTCCCTATAGAAGCTCTATTTTATAGTGAGGGGGATATTATAATCTCAATTTTATAGATTAAAGAAACCTAAGATTTTAATTACAAAACTATCTTGAAATGGCATAACTAGTAGATCTAGATATAAACACAAGTGTCTTATTTTTTATTCGGTTTTTTGGTTTGCTTTTAAATGCAAATGCAGTGTTCTTTCTAACCACATTATCCCTTTTGAGATAACACAGTTACCAAATGCATATGTAATAAATACTAAAAAAAGTTTGATAAATTTAGGATTATCTTAAAAGTGTTGAATTCAAGTCAGAAACAATGGAAATGAAATGCAATACAATGGAAATACATTGCAATCCAATTAAAGACAGCATTTAGATTTAAAAAGAATTGGCCTGAATTGAGGAAATTTCCTTCTCACAAGCTTGCCATGTATCAACAGTAAAATAGAATTTTTCAGAAATTGTTAATGAAAGCAAGGTAGGATTAGGAGAAACATATTGTTCTGAGGAATGGGAGTGACAACTTTGTTTTCTCTGAATTGGTCAGAAAGATGCTAAAAGTTTGGCCTCTCTGTACACAGGTGCCAACTCAAATCTCGGAGACAGAGTTTTGGGTGAAGTAGAAAAGGATAGCTTTATTACTTTGCCAGGCAAAGAGGGACACAGAAGGCTCCTGCCTCGAAAAACTGTGTCACAACCCCAGAGGATTTGATGGGGGGTTTTATAACAATGGTTCAAGGCTGGGATCTCTGACAAGCCTAGGGTATGTGGGCAGGGCTTGCATTCCTTTAATTGGTCTGAGGTGGTCTGTCTCCTAAACTCAATGAGCTTCTCTGGTCCCTTTAATCTTGCCTCAGGTGGTTTCTTGGTTGCTCATCCCTTGATTACCAACTGTTTGAATCTGCCTTTCGGAACTCAGGGAAGATCATGGAGGTTGTAGTTTTGCCTACAAGAAATATGGGACAAAAAAGGCCTCCGTGCCCAGGAGCCCCACAGGGCTTCTCTCAGTTTCAAGAACACAGCGGAAGCTTTGAGTTCAGTAATTGATAGGACATTTAAAAGGGATATTGGGGCTTCCCTGGTAGCGCAGTGGTTGAGAGTCTGCCTGCCGATGCAGGGGACATGAGTTCGTGCCCCGGTCCGGGAAGATCCCACATGCCGCGGAGCAGCTGAGAAGTTTAGAGGAGGTGATGGGGTAGAGAGATGGAGTCAGGAAATGCATTCGTCTCTTGGGTGAGGCAACTAAGGGCATTGCCCAGCACAGAGTTCTAAACAGAGTTCTAAGCATCCGAAAACTAGCACTTTCTTTTATACTCACAATGACCTTAAACACTAGGAAGTAGTATTATTTCCATTTCAAGAGAGAGGAAAGTAAAAAGTGATCACTCCAATACTCAGAGTAATAAGCTAGAAAGCAGTTTATTTGCCATGACGAAGTTAAGGGTACACTGGTATAAGTAAACAATTATGCTAGAGAAATCCTAACATCACATAAGGTCCTAGAGTTATTTGTTTGCTGATGTTCTTTTATTAATCCCTATACTTCTTGGGTCTCAAAATTCAAGTGAAGTTGAAGTTTATTTACCTTAGCATAAATATGAATAATGATATTAATATAAATATACAATATGTAATATATTATATATAACATAATAAAGATAACTATAAATTTAATTGGCTCTCAACCAGATTTTGTCATAAAATTTTTAGAGAAACCTATATTTCAGCACGTTAAGTGTTTCTTCTATTTTATTACTTGAAATAACTGAATACCTTCTTAGCTATTACTCTGTTTTGCTATTTTTCCCCCAATTTTTGATTATTTTAATTTTAAAGCTTGAACCATTAGGTAAATAAAAACAAGAAACTAATACTAGAGAAAGGGTTCTATCAATCACTGCTCTGACACCAATTCTCTGACACCAACCAGGTGTTCTTCAATTTAAGACAGTTCTGACACTAACTTCTTGTACCTGATTCCACAAGACACAGCTCTCCACAAGACTACCTTCGGTTCAGATGACAGCTACAAGTCTCTGGGGCCACCTGTACTTCTGGCTCATCAGCTATAAATCTGGGGTTCCTACAATCCCCTCAAGTTTGATAATTTCCTAGAACTCAGGACTCACTGAAAGCACTACACCTAAGATTACAGTTTTATTATAAAGAACTAAGACCCCCAACAAATGGAAGATATTAGCATTCTTCATTCCAGAGAAGTCCACCTGAGATTAAAGCAAGCAGAGAAGCTCATTAGGAGGAGACTACCTGAGACCAGAATAAAGGAGTGCAGGCCCTTCGTACACCCTGATCCTTATCAGCAGCCCCACCCTCCTTGAACCTCTGCTATAAAACTCACATCAAATCCTCCCAGGTTGGGACAGTTTTTGAGGCAGGAGCCTGTTGTGACCCCTTCGCCTGGCAAAGCAATAAAGCTATTCTTTACTACTTGACTCAAAATTCTGTCTCTGAGATTCGATTCGGCATTGGTGCACAGAGGCTGAGTTTTTGGCTTCAGTTATGCTAAGTTAAGAAATAATTGGTCACACTGGAGTGAATCTAAGTTGCAGGACTGGAAGTTGTTTGCAATATCTTTCCCTTCTCTTTTGCAAATGAAGCACTGGCTTTAAGTTTTCTCTTCACTAAAAAGCATTTCACCGATTTTTTTTTTAAATTTGTTTTACTTTTTTATAAATTTATTTACTTATTTTTGGCCGCGTTGGGTCTGTTGCTGCACGCGGGCTTTCTCTAGTTGTAGTGAGCCGGGCCTATTCTTTGTTGCGGTGTACGGGCTTCTCATTGTGGTGGCTTGTCTTTGTTGAGGAGCACAGGCTCTAGGTATGCGGGCTTCAGTAGTTGTGGCATGTGGGCTCAGTAGTTGTGGCTCACGGGCTCTAGAGCACAGACTCGGTAGTTGTGGTGCACGGGCTTCGTTGCTCCACGGCATGAGGGATCTTCCCAGACCAGGGCTTGAACCCACGTCCTCTGCATTGACAGCGGATTCTTAACCACTACACCACCAGGGAAGTCCCTCACTGTGACACTTTAATTAAGTAGCTCTGTTTAGCCAACAACTCTATCTGAGGCTTTTCATGGGGTTTTATTTTTTGTCTAAATACATCTCTGGGAGCAAAGGTATATTATCATTTATGTCAGGAAGTGACATGATCTTCGTACTTGTTAATCCATAAATAAGGCTATGTCTATCACAGGCAGAGAAAATGAAGGGGTGGGGAAAGAAACAATGCATAGCAGCAGGGTTTCTGTGTGTGCCTGGCAGAGCATGAGAAAATGAGGATACTGGTTTAGTTTTCATTCTATTCATCACTGACGTTGTGGAGATAATTGGGTGTTGTAGTTTCTTTCACTCAATATAATGCACATGAACTTTTGAAGGTTTATAGTTTACCTTAGATTTTGTGGCATCATTTATAGAAACTTTAGAACAATTCTGAAGTCTAAAGGGAATGGAATCCCTGAAAATTGGAGTGCTCTGTTGGATGGAATACATCCGCGTTTCAATGCAAATGCTGAAATGACAGGTAGAGAGAGAATTATTGTGTCTGTTCATAGTCCCTGAAATGACATCCCTTGGATAAATCTCCCTGCCAGGGGAGAAACAGACTATCTGGTATTTTGACAAGGAAAAGTTTATAAACACTAGAGAAAACTTGGACCTTCGACAAAGAAGAGCTTATGAGAGGGGGCAGGGACAAGAGTCAGACGAAGAATGTCTGGAGCTAAAGAAGCCAATACTGAACAACACTGCTGAAAAATCTAATGATGTGAGTTTCAGTTGCAGAGAAGGCTGAGTAGCAGTTTGGGGGCATCTTTTACTTATTTTTCTTATCATGCCATTAAAAAAAAGAAATGGAGTTGCTAATAAAGAGCATTCTGAATAATTTCTAATTAAGTTGAGACCGAGAAAGAAAATGTATATCTTTTACTTTAAGGCTCTCAGGAATAAAAGATGTTCACACCCACAAAATGGACCCGAGTGATTTAAGCTACCCACCCAGCTGTAGAATTTCTGTAGCTGTTGCTCATTCTTTGAGGAAGGAAGAAGGTGGGGGTCTGAGGATCCTACTTGAGCCTCAGGGAGGATCCAGAAGAGGGAGACAAAGCTACCTCGCCACACTTGTAGTATCTTATATTGACAAGTTCTCACTGAATTTGCTACATATACTTCTGTGTGGCCATAGCTACCGTAAAGGATCCATTACTCATTAAATATGTGATGAATATACTCAAAAATTGCAGCCACATGGGCTGCACAAATGCATTTTCATATTATTAAGATGTTGCCAACTTGCAGCTCTTCGAAATCTGAGTAAATGTTTTGACAAGAGGAGACAGCAAGGACAAATAAGAAGTAGCAGTCTTAAAGAAATTCAGCCCCACTTCTAACAGCTTTAAAGTCTTAAGATTGTTTTCGCTGGGGCAGTACCAGATAAATTGCTCTTATATGTGCATGCAAGAGGCTAAAATTCTTTTGAAAGTTTATAATTTCTCATGGGAAAACACAACATAAAAGTTACTTTTACTCATAGAAAAACAAAACCATATTTTCCTGTCAACCTTTGCTGTTGGGAATTTCAAACTTTTTGCATTTTTTTCCTGTGATTCTTAGCTGGCCCAAGGGACAGGCGTTTACAACATAATTTACTTTCAACGTGTCTCTGTAAATCATTGTAATACTCTCCATTGCTTGTGGAGAGGGAAAAAAAATAAGCTCCCAGTGGGGCTTCTTGTCCCACTTTCCCAAGACTCCACCAGCCCAAACACGAACGGAAACTTTCCCTTTTAATGTCCAACCTCAAAGACAAAAGGCACAAAAAGGAAACACTGCACAGTAAATACAGGTAAAGTTAGAACTATGGGCAGGCTTTCAGGGAAAAGAGTACATTTTAAGATTAATTGGGAGAGGGAGATTTGCCCTAGGTGATGTGGAAAGTTTAGAAATGCTCAAGTTATTCTAGAGTAGGTGGGCTGCCCTCAGCCAAATGACTTGACATCTTGTTTCATAAAAATCCTAACCTGTAGCATACATTTACCAAGCTATTAATATCAAGGATCATTCAGTTTTACATGAGAATTTGATGACTTATACACTGGTTGAACCTTCCCCCTTTAGAACCTTAAGGGGAATTTTTTAGCTATTTCACAGTATGTAAATTTGAATGTAGGTCAGATGAGGAAGAAAAATAGGGCATATCCAGGCCCAAAGAATAACCTGAAAAATAATATGTCAGAGCAAAGAAAGGTAAGGTGCAAAATTAAACAGATGATTAAAGTGTCTTAAGCAATCTGAGATTTGAAGACAGAACCTGATAAATTAGCACTACTCTATATAGACCATTTGAGCTCAAATTCAGGCTACTAGTGAGACTGGTTCCTCCACAAGCTGCAGATTAAGGAGTTAACATATCATGTTAACCTGCTTCTGCTAACTGTCCATAACAGGAAATGGAACCCAGGTGGGTTTGATATTCACAAGATTAAAGCGTATGTGTACCATCAAATGGTCACCACATTAAAGCTGTTTTAATGAGGACTTGGGAGATAATGAATGAATGTCGCTAATTCACTACAGAGAAGACAGCCTGACCTCCTTCTGACCTCTTTGCCGCCAGGTATCTTAAACAACATATTAGTTTTGCTTAAAGCCAAAATGGGACGGTCTGTAAGATAAGAACAAGCCAAATGCTTAGGAGAATGACTTTTGCTAGTGTTAAAGCCAGAAAAAAAAAAATCTTCTCCCTAGAGTCCTTATAAAAAGAACACTGTGTAACAGGATGAAAATCATCCTGACACCTTTATCTCTGACACAGCGCTCAGCTACATCAGGCTGTTTCCTGTAGTGCCCCTCAATACTGTCCAGTGACATCATGCCAGGAAAATACCACTAGGTAAAGGCATGGGGGGAGGACTATTATTTAAGGAAATAACTCTCTGCTGGTTTAACTTAATCCTGAGAAAAATTTAGAGGATTCAGAGGGACTGCTTATCTTTCAGGTAAGCCTTCATAAATATCAAGCTTTTGATAGATTTAAGACAGCAGCATATTAGAGATTGTACTTGCTTGAAAATACTCGGGGCACAGCCAATTTATTGTGATCCCACTTGGTTTTCCAGGGAGCAGGAATAGGGTAGGAACTGAGGACCCAGTGATAGTTCTTCCCAAATAAAAGACAGCTTGTCTTCTGCTAAGAGGTGAACCAAAGGAGTAGCTATGATTAGGGAAGAAGGGACAGACTGGAAATACTCTAGTGCCTATTTTAGTCACTGAGTACAAACACTGTCAAATAAAGTAAAATTAATACAAGTGTGAATTCATTTTAAGACTTGACCAATAGATACAGTGAGGAAGTACTTTCAGTTACAGTGGTTTCAGTTTTTTTTTTTGTTTTTTTTTTTTCCGGAATAGAAAAACATGTTGGATAGAATAGATGGAGTTCATATGAACCTTGTATTGGAGTATTTTCTCCTAAATAAGCTTATCAAGAAAGTTTCCAAAGGCATTAAATGTATATTGTGGTTTGTCTATATGGGCAAAGCCTCAGTTTTTAAAGGCTATCTTTAGTTTAAAATACTGAAGAAAATTTAAGTGAGAGGGAAAAGTCCTCAAAATTATTTTCCAGGCCAGATTTATTTTGGCAGTCACATTCAGGAAACTATGTAGTGTACCAAGTTTTGAGAATTGTATTTGGACACTAATCCATAACTGTAGTCATCAGTTTACTGACAACCATCTGCTTGGACACTGCTCCCACGTTCTAATAAGTAATGTAAAATTAAAATGGCAACAGACAATTTCAGCAGCAAAGGTAAACATGGTAATTGCAACCTTGAACTCATACAGAGTTATGAATAAAATAGTGATCCTGTTTCATCGTTATTCAAACACATTTAGGTAAAGCATGCTAATTCTTTCCATTACAACCAAAATCCTTGAAAGAATAAACTATGTTCATCTTTGCTTCTTTATCTGTTTCACTTCACTACACACAGCTGCTTTGTTTTGTCGGTGCCTTGAAATACTAGTTTTCAAGTCAAGGTTTTCTGTTATTATCTTACTTTATCTGAGCCATTTGATGTTATGGAGGTAAAATAATGGCTTAATGAATGTTGGGCACCCTTTACACTCTTTGGTGTTGTCTTACACCAGATTCCATCTATATCCCAATGGCTCCTCAACACTCACTTCAAGCCTAGACTTCTTGCAAGAGATACAGACCTGCATAATCAATGACTTACGAGATATTTTCTTTTAAATATTTCATAGACAGTTAAATAAAAATGTTCAAAACTAAACATAATTTTTCCTTACCATCCAGCCCTATACAACATTCACCAAACCTGTTCTGCTTAGTTTTGTCAAAATCTCAGAGAAAAACACCATCTACCCAGCTGCCCGTTTCAAAAACCTAGACTCATTGTTGATTTCTCCTTTTCTTTTTCATAAACCAATTACTCACAATGTCCTGCACATTAGGTTTAAGTGAATGAAAATGCAATATAAATTTGCTTAAGAAAAATGATTAAGAAAGAAAAAACATTGGCTCATTTTCCTGAAAAGTTCAGTCCCAACTGACTCTATGGCTTACATTCTCAGGAGTCTTCCCATCTCTTAACTCTGCTTCTGTGCTGTTTCCACTTCTGGTAGGCTGTCCAGTTAGGGTGGCCAGATGGTTCCTGACAGCTCTAGACTCATAGTCCATTCTCTCAGCAATTCCAGCTGAAAAAATATGCCCCTTCCCCAAAAGTTTTACAGAATCTGAGAATCTAATCTTACCGTCTCCTTGTCTCCGTTTGGCCTCAATTAAATCAAGTGCTTATCCCTGAGCCAAACAGCGTGGGTAGGAGGAGGCAGCAATCTGATTGGCCAGTCTGAATTACAGTCCACACCTGGAATAGGGCTGCGGTCAACACCACTGACAGCACAAGAATGAATATTGTGAAGTGTTAATAGCACAGAAAGTGGGGTGCTTTTCCAACAAAGTGGATGCCAGCAGGATATTCCAAGAATATGCATTTTTCCTTTTTTCCTAAACATAAGCAAAATTTAGAAAAATAAAAATAAAAGGGTGAGTGTATTAAACCATAACCTTGATATAATGTTAATGATACAGTGGGAATTGGTGAAAAGTAGACATATTTTGGAAGTCATCTCAGTTCTCTTGGAGAGTTTCTGTCTGTGTTTATCTCCTGAGTATGCAGCAATTTTTTTATGAATGGCAAGACTTAATGGTTTTACTCTT
The DNA here is from genome assembly GCF_002837175.3 of Physeter macrocephalus. Lineage (NCBI taxonomy): Eukaryota > Metazoa > Chordata > Mammalia > Artiodactyla > Physeteridae > Physeter > Physeter macrocephalus. Next base: position 52,478,509 of record NC_041215.1, read on the forward strand.
TCAACATGAATTCTGGATTTTAAAAATAATCAATTTAGATTTTCCTAACTTAAGTAGTAGGATAATAATTCAAGAGAGAGACTGAAAATAAGAGGAGAAAGTGTTTTTTAGTTTGAGGAAGAAACTCAGGATTGACTTAAATCATGGACATTAAGTACATAAAATTTTTTTCATACTAATTTTACCCACCAGCTGTTCTTTTCCACTGCAAATTAAACAAAGAGAAAAGCTTAATTTGCAGAAAGAGGATTGAGATTAGTCATAAGGAGTCTGATGCTTCCATGAATATTGAATGCACCTGTCACGAGCTGACCCTCAGGTAGTTGTGGGCTGGAGTCCTGCTGGGCTTGCTGCAATAGCCTAGAGGTGGCTTCTTACCTCATGTTCCTCTCTGATCCTTTCTGATTAAGGAAGCAGAAAAGCTCTGAGTTGGGTGCTAAAAAGGCATTCACCATGAGAAGGAAGTAATGCCTTTCTCTTCTGCTAAATTTCTATTAAGCTGGGAAAGAAGCTATCTACCCAGAGTAGCTTACACCAGTTTCTCGAAATTCAGGAATGGGAAACAGTGGGAGGGCTTGTTAAAAAACAAATGGCTGCCCCCCACCCTCAGAGATTCTGATTCAGTAGGTCTGGAGTGGGCTTGGGAGTTTTCATTTCTAAAAAATTCCCAGGTGATGCCAAAGCTGTCACTCCAGGCACCCCACTTTGAGAATCACTAGCTTCGACTTGCCCTGTTGTGGTAAAAAAAATTCAGAGATTCTTTTAGAATTAGGTGAGTCAGAAATGCAAGTGCCCAGATGGTTCCATACAATTAAGGAATTAATTGTAAGCCTCTATAAGCGGTGTTTTCTTAGAATCTTTTTGATAAAACTGGGCTCATATAGATAAGTTTCCCCACTTTATCTTAAAGTTTTAGGGGACTGGAAATCTTACTTTTCGAGAACTCTGGCTTGTGACCTTTTCCCCAGTGATTGAATATATTCCTAATGGCCAAACTCCACTCTCCTATCCTTTCTCCAGCCAACACATATCCCATCCTCAACTGAAAAGCATAGGCCTAATCAGAATTTCAGAGAATAAGGCCTGGGTCTTTATATTCTTATAAGACTTAATACCCAGGAAAGTTAAGTGCCCAAATGGCTAAATGCTTTTCCATGGGGTCCTTGTGGTTTAGTGTAACACATCCAGCAACAGTATTATACACAGATTCAAAAGTGCTGCATCTTAAGCAACTGAGTTGGAAGTGGAGACAGGTGCTCTGGAAAACTAAGTTTTTCTGAAAACTGGTTCTAGTTGTGAAGAAGATACTACAATCAAAGAATCATACAAGGAATCTGAATACTATTGCTCCATGACTTGTGAGCCTGTGATCAAAGCAGTATTTCTAAATGGACATTTTATAGAAAAGGTGATAAGTGTGCATGAATAATAAAATTATGAGTAAATTAGATATATCCATGAGAAAACAAATTCTCTAAGTGAATTCTCTTTCTCTTGAATGAACTGGCTCCTTGGCTACCTTAAATAGTTCACTTATGAACAACTCAGGGTAGGTCCCAAATTCCAAGACATGTAACCATAGTATGAATTCTAGTTGAGTTTGAGAAAAAGTGGGAACCCTTCTTGCTTTAAGTCGGTAAAATTCTTCCCTTACTCTTTTTATCTGATCTGCAGTGGTTAGACTTTTGCCAAGGTTGCAGAGGACAAGAGACCCTTAAATGATTTAACCCATTGTTTTCTTATTTTCACATCCCCCAACCTTAGAGATTCCAGGGCCTCAGTTTATTGATAACACTTTAGTGTTGGCAGAAAAGTTTGGAACTCACTTGTTTATATTGGCATAAAGAGGTATGCCTCTGACCATTTTATGTATGTGGAAATTAAGGCTCTGAAAAAAATCACTGAGATAATGCATGTAAAGCACTCATTTTAGGGCCCGTCCCATAGTAAGCTGTTATTATGCATAGGGCAGAGGACCTCTTTTCAGGAATTTATACAGATTGGACTTGTAAATAATCCATGGACTTGTAAATAATCCATAACAGAGTTAGCAAATGGGACAGAGAGAAGAGAGCAACCAATTCAGTGTGGAAAGGGTACAGAAAGGTCTTCAAAAGAGGACTCATGAAGCCTGTGTAGAGGTTCAGCTCATGATTGAAACACCATGCTTATTGAATGCATTTGTAAGAACACAGACAATTTCACCATGAAATGTAGATCAAACGATATGTCATTCTGAAGCAATATAAACAGATAGATTTGATCACAAGTACTTTTTTTTTGGTTGAATTATAATGTGTAGTCAATAATTCCCAAAGGTGGTGATTCATCAAAATAATAGAGGAGCTGCTAATAAACACAAACTGAGATACTTTGAAAATTCCAATTCCATTTCATAGATAAGAACAGGGAACCATAGTTTTACAAAGTTCCCAGGTATTTCTGGTTATCAGCAAAGTCTGGAATCCATTGGTTTAATACAGCTGTTCTACTCCCTGGCTGAACATTTGAACAACCTGAGGCCCTTTTAAAGCTACCCAGACCTAAGCCCCACCCTACTTAGTCCTATTTTATTTGTTTTTAATTCTCCAGGTAATTGTAATATGTAGCCAAGGTTGAGAGCCACTAATTGAAGCTGATGAATACATTGCACTTAGCAAAAGGAAGGGGGGAAGGGAATAAAACAATTGTTGGAAATAAGAAGATACTCTTACCGAGGTTTTCTTATGAATTATAAGTACTTTGAATCTACTTTTGCTACTATTGTTTTACCCCTCTCCCAACCGCCAAATCTCATAAGGACATAGAGGAAGGCAGATATTTGTTTTGATGCTATTTTCCACCAAGCAATTCAACCAGAAATGTTTCTTTCAGTGAGTGCTTGCAATGAGAAGAAATGAAGATGCATTCTCCATAGCCTCCCAGCCTAAAATAAAGCACAGTCTCTGTCCTTTTGATCAGAAGTGGTATAGTTTGCCATTCCTTTTACCCTACAAATTACAGTGTGTGGGCAATTGTTCAAAGTGTGGGCAATCCTGATTTTCAGTGATGTCAAAAGCACATTTTTGGGAAAATATCTAAAATTTTGGGATTCCTGTTTGAATGGAACTTGTCAAATTCACTTAAAGACAAAGAAAAAGAAAGACAGTCAAGGTGAGAGATTAATCAAGTAATCATTGTTCTTTCAGATTGCAAGTTTTGAAACTCAAGTGGATGGCATATTTGGGGAGGGTTCATAATTCACTTATGGAAGACATTTCTATTTTAACTATGTATAAACAACCATTGAGGACAGGTCTTCAGGTGAGGTGGGTCCTTGATGAGTCCTCATTTGGGCTGGTCTCATTTAGGATGAATGCATTAATGCTTTCCTTCAGTTTAGATGTTCGGGGTTCTGTTTTTTGGCACATAGAGACTCTTAAAGGCTTTGAATAAGAAAAAAAAGATATTCTATTTAAGGTTGTTAAGATCATTGAATTAAGTTGGTGGTTCAAATGCTACCACGAAATAAAAATGTGAAAAGTAGTTTTCATAAAGGTTTATCTTCTGTAATTCTGAAGAGCTGAAAAAATAAATTCAGAAGTAGATATAAGTGATAGAATGACAAAGTCTTAATATTTATGGTGTAGTAATGTTGGTGACACTATTTCCAAAGTGAATAATATATTTAAGATTAAAGTTAAGCAATATTCCATCAATCTTTTATCAAACTAGTATAATTCTTTCTTCCCTTTTTTGGAACAAATTTGCCACTGGTTTGTCCCTGGCAGTTAGCTAACAGAGCTTCAAAGTTAGAGAACCACTGAAGTGTGTGTGTGTGTGTGTGTGTGTGTGTGTGTGTGTGTGTGTGTATGGGGGGTGGGGTGTATGAATTAACTATATATGTATTTATGCAAGGTATTTTTGTCTTTCCTGTAAGCATTCTTTTCTCCCTGTCTTCCTCTGTTTTGGAGAACTTGAATGTCTATCTTTATAGGTACAGCTGCACTATTTTAAACCAAGTAAAATCTGAGGTAGAATGACATTCTTTTGACTTTTGTCTGAACTTCATTTTGATGTTTCTGCTTAATGAGCATATACTTTTTCAGCTTTAATGCAAGGGAATACTCTTGTTTGTGTTTTGCATTAAATGCCAGAAATTTTTTACACAGGTCATAGACTAAGCCCGAGTGTAAGCCATTAGTTACTAAGCAATCATATTTACATCATATATCATTTATTTATAATATATGAATGTTTTATGTTGTGTGGAGGTACTATGGCTGCTTCCTGGTTTATCTCTATGATTAAATTTCCTGCATGGTTCTGTAAAGTATGGAGCATGACACAACTCAAATGAGTAGAAACAGTTACCTAAGTCATGAATCCTATCCCACCTCAACCCACTTATTCTAATACTTCTCTTCAAGGAGCTTCTTATATCCCATTAAATAATTAAAGAGAAGGGTTGATTTATTTTGCTTTCCTTTATCTATAATGACCTTAAAGGAGGAAGGCGAGAAGGGAAACAGAATGTTGATCCTGTTAATAACTATACATAGTCTTTTACTGTGGTTTACTGGAGTGAGAAGAGAGATAACTCAATTTTCTTCTTCCTTAGCAGGCCCCTTGGGGTGGGGAAAGCACTCCAGACTGGTCCTCAAAATCATCCCTGTGTTTTTGGCAGGTGCCAGACTGTTCTGAAGTATTGCCCATATCCATATAGATGTATACTTAAGTATGTGTGTGCATGGGAGTATGTCACATATAAATTAATTTGTCTTCAAAGGCAGGTAAGACTTGGAAGGGAAATCAGAGCTTACTACTCTGTCTGGTGTGATCAACATTCTTCCTTCCAGAGAACACATAAATGCAAAAATCCTACCTGCCTCATATTATCCTAGAACTGAGAATCTTTACAAGATTCAACATCATTCAGTATTCTAAATGTCTATTGGTTATTATTATACTTTATGAAAATTTAAAATAATTAACAATATATAATTAGGCCATAGTATACTTGAATTTTGATAACACGTTTTACCCTTTGTGTAATAATACCACCTGGATCCAGCTTGGACTTCATGGATTGCTATTGACTCTGTGTGTGTGTGTGTGTGTGTGTGTGTGTGTGTGTGTGTGTGTGTGTATGAAATAGAAAGAGAGAGAGAGATGAAGAAAGAGAATGAGAGAAAAACTTATTTCACATGGCTGTTTTTGAGAATTGCTAAAACCACAGAGGAGGTTGCTTCCCTATAGATTCTTTTGCTTGCCTTTGCACATATCTAACTTTGGTACATTTGGGGATCTTGCACTACTCTGGGTCTACCCAGGACTATAAACAGTCTTTACCCTGGTCATTCCCTTACCATAAAAAGGAAAAAAGAAAAAAGAAAGCATACTGTACTCACATGAACGTAGTTACAGTATAGGGGGCTGCTTCTTGCTTTGCTGTAAACTGATGGTTGAAATCTGGTCTAACTGGAAACATTTCAATGCAAAGTAAGTTTTCTGGAAGCAAATCCACAATACCTGATGCTTGATGGGTAACATAATGACTGTGTTAGGTGAGGACGTTAGAAGGTGTGTATGTGTTCGCAGGCAGTTGGACAGTTCTTTCCAATTCTTCCAGACAGATTGGCTTCACTACAGTTTGAATGAATTTTTACAGTTTGAATGATTTTTTTAAGATAGGACAACACCACAGTCATACTTGTTTTGGCTGTCAGCAGTGCATGTCGGAGTCTGTCTTATTGTTGTAGCTTATGTAAGTTGTATTAACATGGAGTGCAAGAATTAGGAGAGAACTAGGGAATAGATTTTGTAGTATTTCACAAGGTCTTCTGGAAGCCTTAGAAAGCTGAGAAAATACTCTTGTAAAACTTGTCCCCCTGACCCAAAACTTTCTATCCCCTTCTCAGTAAATTAAGCCATAGATTCTGAACTAAGCCTGAGGTTTCTCATTTTATTTTCAGCTTTTCAGATTTGCATAGTAAAATATCTGATTTGAACAATGAAAGAATAGGATGCAAGCTTCTTTAAGGAAAATGTGCTCTAGGTTTATTTCTTTGTTCGTTTGCTAGATTTATATAGCACCTTTGACCCAAGGTCTAGGTCACTTTCTTAGGTCAGGTCCTTCCCCACCTTTTAAAAATTGATCACTTGAGATGTAATCTATGAATCACCCCCCGTGACTTCCTCCAAGCTCCCACTGGCATCGCGCAGTGGCCGCTCATGTCAGAACCACAGAAAACTACAGCATGTCAGGTCTACGCAACGTCAGCTCTCCGCAGAGAAAGACATTCGTCAATGTCTTGTTGCAACTGATGCCCTCCTTGGGAATTTTTTGTTGTAAAATTGTGGTCATGAGACTAATAAAAAAAATCTGCACATATACAAAAAGGGGCATTTGGTTGTTATTTTTCCCCTCTTTAATTTCCATCAGAGAATAAATATCTTAACAGAAAATGTACATTGTGTTACTTCTTTAAAGCTAGTGCTAAAAAGCACACACATCTTCAAGGAGACAACTGATTCAATTGAAACCAAGTGAGAAAAAGCAAATCACGGGTCTGGGAAGAGAAGAGTGATAGACAAAGCCAGTTCAGGTTTACATCTCAGGGCAAAGCTACTTTTCTGATGAGTAAACTTTTTCTCCAAAGCCCCTCAGTTTAAAAAAGGGAAGGATGATGGAAACTGCCTTGGTTAATTGTCAGCTCACACCTTTCTTTAATGAGTTTCCTAGAAGTTTATGGTTAAGTTACCCTGGTGACTCAGGTAGGGTTTCCATCAACTCCAGCTGAGGCTGTCAGAATAGGAAAATGGGGGTCCATTTTCTGATTAATGAAAATAATAATTATGTACAGATGAAAGCAAAAAGAGAAAGCAAAGAGCTTCCATGTTACTTTAAACAAAGAAGAGTTAAGGCCTTATCTTAACTATGCATTGGCACCGCAATGCGAAATGGTCATGCAAAATTAATTTTTAATGTGTTCAATTTATATTAAAAATTTCTGCAAGTGTGTGAATTTTTTTTCCAAGGCTGGAGTGCTACTTCATTTACAATATTCCCTGAAGGTGTTTTTTTTTTAAAGAGACTCTTAAACTGAAGCCATTTTAAGGATTTTATGAGACATTATGTGAGCTTTCATATGCAAGTTAGTCGTTAAGTACCAGATATTATATTCTGTAATATGCTTAAGTGATATTAGAGGATGTATATAGCCTGCAGTAATGGCTATTGCTGCTTTTTTAATTTATCAAGAAAATGTTGCTTAAATAAGGAGCAAATCAATGCTGGGTTGTACAAAATATAAATGTAAGGAAGTAACAGTATTTTTTATATACTTGTTTCTTCTAGCTTCACTAAAAGGGAAAAATACAACCTACTTTCAGGGCTTATATTGACAGAAATTGTCAAAAATGAAATAAAATAAAATAGCATATTTAGAATTAGAGAGCTGCTAAGAATACACAGAACGACATTGAACAATTGATACCCATTGCTACTCAGTGCCTCGTGGTGGATATAAAGACAGATTTTACGCCCTTGATAATTGTTTTTTGTATGTTGTCTGGCATTCAGACAGAGTAAAATCTCTTACTTCGATTTTGACCAGTTAAGGCTTTGACTATTTTTCCTACAAAGGGAAATATTTATATTAAGCTGGATTCATTGGTCAAGCTTTGAAAAGCATGGATAAAGCCCCCACTTGATGAGTGGAATTGACTTAAAAAAAATTAAAGAGAGATTCTTGTGCAAAGCTCCTCCCACTCTGCAACTTAGTCACCACCACTGCCACCACCTATTTCTAAATGTTGATAATTCTGTGTATGTCTAAACCGTTTTTTAACATTGTCCTGAATTAAAGTTTTCATTTGGCAAGAAATGAGACATGACCTGTTATTGACAAGCTATGTATTGTATCCAGGGGCTTTTCATTATGGACATAGGACTGAGACTAAAAATAAATCTCTTCTTGTTTAAAAAAAAAAAACCTCAAAATAGTGAAAAGCCCTAAGCAAAATGAAGATTCCCTCAGTTTGGCAGTAAGAAATTTATTTTATACTTATATTTTAATATTAAAATAAAATTATTCCTTAGCTGAGGTTATTCCCTTGAACATTTTCTCCCATTATGGGCATTATCACCATACACTTACGTGTATATTTTGGGCTTCTTAAATAGTATCTTAAATACCATCAATGTGCCGTGGCAGATTCACATTTTGAGCTCACATTTCTCACAATACAAAAAAAAAATAAGTTCAATTGTGTTTCCTTGACACTGTGTTTTATAAGACAAATAACAAAATATGAAGCCAATAAACAAAATAACTTTCAGAGATTACAACAGGCTCAGTTTTAGCCCTTCTATATCTCAAATATGGGTTAATGATTGTTTATTAATTAATTTTTGTTTTCATTCCACAAACATTGACCAAGCCCTAACTATACTCCTGACATAATTCTCTGAGGTTCTGAGAGCACCTAAGTTGCCTTCAAAATCACCAACCAAAAAAGTGCATTGTATTCACTCTAATTTCAATGGTCAGTGTATTTTTGGTTTCCTATTCTTAAAGAATGATAATACAAATATTTTATATGTGAGATAACTATCTGATAATCAGAAGGTTTGTTTTTATTGGAGCACCCTAAGGCCAGCCAACACTTTCCTGTGTTTTCTGCTGCTTTTTCAATCTTGGGAGGAATCTCATTATAGTTACTAACTAGCCTTATTGTCATTTTGAAAAAATGTCAACATGGGCAGGCAGAGTTTTCTATTTACAACCCCTTCAAGCTGTGGAATCTTTCTGGGTATTCACAAGTTTCCTGGTCCCCCTGGGTCCCAGTAAACCCAAAGCTACAGGAAGACAATATTCCAACTTAGCCCTCCGCCTTCCTTGGCCCAGCTGCAGATCTCTCTCCTTCGTTCTCCACTTTGCATTATGATTAAATACATTTAAAATCAAAATCATCTTTTCCACTCGCTCTTCCTCTCCCAGCTGCTGATTCCCACCCGATCCTTCTTTTGGAGTCAGAATTAATACGAATATTTAAAATCCTTGCCCTAGACCAGCAGCTGCAGATTTCTACTCCCCGTACTGTGCTCCGTCTGCAGCTTCACCAAAATGTTTCTCAGAAAAATAATAAGAAGATTTTTTTTTTTTTTTTTTTTTTTTGCAGTACGCGGGCCTCCCTCTGTTGCGGCCTCTCCCGTTGCGGAGCACAG